>NC_084615.1:605764-680777 GCF_033978795.1 Nerophis ophidion | reverse complement strand
AAACCAGGTGCAATTGGTGTTTTCACCTTTGTGAGATGAATTGTATTAGATATCATTTTGTCCTTTCCGATGTATTATTGTGTAGACTTTAGGCTTACTAGGTGGCTGGTGTTATTGTTTTCATCCAAAGCTGATGTGTGTACTGATACCAGGTCAACACAATAACTCGGGCTCATGATATCCTCTCCCCCCTGTCAACAGTATATCACATAAAGTGCAAGTTTCATCTCCAAAATGGATTTTGTCTGGCATTTGTGTGGTTGGTAGTTGCATTGTTCCAACTGTCACTGAAGCTAACATAGTGGTCTGCCAGGCTGGGCTCTCTACTGAAGAGTTGTCATCCACTGTTCATCTCATCTTGAAAATTACAGTCTGCATGCCACTTTCTTACTGTCACTCATGCTTGATTGCTGTCAGCAGCAATACACCTCCCGTGCTCTTTCATTTCGCAAAAGGGAACAAATCAACGAAACGACCGAAATGCTCCCAGACAACAATGTGAAACCATAACTGATCATCAATTGCAAGCAGTAGAACTACCTCTGACCTCTTAGCACCATGTCCAGTCCGTTGGGTACTTGGGTTATGTTAAATAAATACCAAGGCACTTCTAAAACTCATAAAACTGTATGGTTTGTATGCAATGGTAATAATCAATCAATCAATCAATGTTTACTTATATAGCCCTAAATCACTAGTGTCTCAAAGGGCTGCACAAACCACCACGACATCCCCGGTAGGCCCACATAAGGGCAAGGAAAACTCACACCCGGTGGGACGTCGGTGACAATGATGACTATGAGAACCTTGGAGAGGAGGAAAGCCATGGATGTCGAGCGGGTCTAACATGATACTGTGAAAGTTCAATCCATAATGGATCCAACACAGTCGCGAGAGTCCGGTCCAAAGCGGATCCAACACAGCAGCGAGAGTCCCGTTCACAGCGGAGCCAGCAGGAAACCATCCCAAGCGGAGGCGGATCAGCAGCGCAGAGATGTCCCCAGCCGATACACAGGCAAGCAGTACATGGCCACCGGATCGGACCGGACCCCCTCCACAAGGGAGAGTGGGACATAGGAGAAAAAGAAAAGAAACGGCAGATCAACTGGTCTAAAAAGGGAGTCTATTTAAAGGCTAGAGTATACAAATGAGTTTTAAGGTGAGACTTAAATGCTTCTACTGAGGTGGCATCTCGAACTGTTACCGGGAGGGCATTCCAGAGTACTGGAGCCCGAAATGAAAACGCTCTACAGCCCGCAGACTTTTTTTGGGCTTTGGGAATCACTAATAAGCCGGAGTCCTTTGAACGCAGATTTCTTGCCGGGACATATGGTACAATACAATCGGCAAGATAGGATGGAGCTAGACCGTGTAGTATTTTATACGTAAGTAGTAAAACCTTAAAGTCACATCTTAAGTGCACTTCACAGTATAGGTATATATGTATGTATATATGTATATAAAGGTATATACAGTATAGGTATATATGTATGTATATATGTATATAAAGGTATATAGAGTATAGGTATATATGTATGTATATATGTATATAAAGGTATATAGAGTATAGGTATGTATGTATGTATATATGTATATAAAGGTATATACAGTATAGGTATATATGTATGTATATATGTATATAAAGGTATATACAGTATAGGTATATATGTATGTATATATGTATATAAAGGTACATACAGTATAGGTATATATGTATGTATATATGTATATAAAGGTATATACAGTATAGGTATATATGTATGTATATAAAGGTATATACAGTATAGGTATATATGTATGTATATATGTATATAAAGGTATATACAGTACAGGCGTAATATGATCAAACTTTCTTGTTCTCGTCAAAAGTCTAGCAGCCGCATTTTGTACCAACTGTAATCTTTTAATGCTAGACATGGGGAGACCCGAAAATAATACGTTACAGTAATCGAGGCGAGACGTAACAAACGCATGGATAATGATCTCAGCGTCTTTAGTCGACAAAATGCAGCGAATTTTAGCGATATTACGGAGATGAAAGAAGGCCGTTTTAGTAACGCTTTTAATGTGGGACTCAAAGGAGAGAGTTGGGTCAAAGATAATACCCAGATTCTTTACCGAGTCGCCTTGTTTAATTGTTTGGTTGTCAAATGTTAGAGTTGTATTATTAAATAGAGGTCGGTGTCTAGCAGGACCGATAATCAGCATTTCCGTTTTTTTGGCGTTGAGTTGCAAAAAGTTAGCGGACATCCATTGTTTAATTTCATTAAGACACGCCTCCAGCTGACTACAATCCGGCGTGTTGGTCAGCTTTAGGGGCATGTAGAGTCTATTTTTGACAAGAATGAAGGACAAAGTGAAAGCCATTTATCAACAACATCCAGAAATGCTGTCGGCTTCTCTGGGCCCAAGATCACGTAAGATGGACTGATGCAAAGTGGAAAAGTGTCCACATTTCAAATTATTTTTGGAAATATTCGACATTTTGTCATCCCGATCAAAGGGGAAGGGAACCATCCAGACTGTTATCGACGCAAAGTTCAAAAGCTAGCCTCTAATGCACCCCCAAGTCTGGGGGTGCTTTGTATTCCGTTTATATTTACATCCAACACAATTTCCCAACTCATATGGAAACGGGGTTTGTACATTTTTACTGTAAACGTTGTCCTGACTCTGTTCCCTTAAATGCAATTATGTTTTTCTGCACTTGGACACATGTTCATAGTAGTAAATATGATTAGGACATTTAACGATTAGGGTTGTCTTCAATTACAGTAAGTGTATTTATCCTAATATTCCTGCCACTTCATTGTCCACACACTACAAACCCCGTTTCCATATGAGTTGGAAAATTATGTTAGATGTAAATATAAACAGAATACAATGATTTGAAAATCCTTTTCAACCCATATTCAGTTGAATATGCTACAAAGACAACATATTTGATGTTCAAACTGATAAACTTTTTTTTTTTTGCAAATAATCATTAACTTTAGAATTTGATGCCAGAAACACGTGACAAAGAAGTTGGGAAAGGTGGCAATAAATACTTATTAAGGTTAAGGAATGCTCATCAAACACTTATTTCGAATATCCCACAGGTGTACAGGCTAATTGGGAACAGGTGGGTGCCATGATTGGGTATAAAAACAGCTTCCATGAAATGCTAAGTAATTCACGAACAAGGATGAGGTGAGAGTCACCACTTTGTAAGCAAATTGTCGAACAGTTTTAGAACAACATTTCTCAACGAGCTATTGCAAGGAATTTAGGGATTTTACCATCTAAGGTCCGTAAAATCATCAAAAGGTTCAGAGAATCTGGAGAAATCACTGCACCTAAGCGATTATATTACGGACTTTTGATCCCTCAGGCGGTACTGCATTAAAAACCGACATCATTGTGTAAAGGATATCACCACAGGGGCTCAGGAACACTTCATAAAACCACTGTCAGTTACTACAGTTGGTCGCTACATCTGTAAGTGCAAGTTAAAACTCTACTATGCAAAGCCAAACCCATTTATCAACAACATCCAGAAACGCCGCCAGCTTAGCTGGGCCCGAGCTCACATAAGATGGCCTGATGCAAAGTGTAACAGTGTTCTGTGGTCTGACGAGTCCACATTTCAAATTATATTTGGAAACAGAAGACGTGGTGTCCTCCAGATCAAAGAAGAACATAACCATTCAAATTGTTATAGGCCCAAAGTTCAAACGCCAGCATCTGTGATGGTATGGGGGTGTATTAGTGCCCAAGGCATGGGTAACTTACACATCTGTGAAGGCACCATTATTGCTGAAAGGTACATACAGGTTTTGGAACCACTTATGTTGTCATCCAAGCAACGTTATCATGGACGCCCCTGCTTATTTCAGCAAGATAAGTGTTACAACAGCGTGGCTTCGTAAAAAAAAGAGTGCGGGTACTTTCCTGGCCTACCTGCAGTCCAGACCTGTCTCCCATCGAAAATGTGTGGCGCATTATGAAGCGTAAAATACGACAGCGGAGACCCCGGACTGTTGAAGGACTGAAGCTCTACATAAAACAAGAATGGGAAATAATTCCACTTTCAAAGCTTCAACAATTAGTTTCCTTGGTTCCCAAACATTTATTGAGTGTTGTTAAAATAAAAGGTGATGTAACACAGTGTTGAACATGCCCTTTCCCAACTACTTTGGCACGTGTTGCAGCCATGAAATTCTAAGTTAATTATTATTTGCAAGAAAAAAATGAAGTTTATGAGTTTGAACATGAAATATCTTGTCTTTGTTGTGCATTCAATTGAATATGGGTTGAAAAGGATTTGCAAATCATTGTATTCTGTTTATATTTACATCTCACACAATTTCCCAACTCATATGGAAACGGGGTTTGTATTTCATCTTTTAGGTTTTTACATAAACCACAATAATATCTTACAGTGAGATTTTCATACCTTTACATCCTCATTAATCACCCATCCCTTGTTTGTTCCAAAGAGAGGAAAGTGGGTGGTTGGATAAGTCTATCTTGACAACTAGCCTCAGGTCTGTGTGGTCTATTTACAACTTCAAAATAGCATTGCGGAAAACAATGCATCAGTCGAATTGAAAGCTGCTATCACAAAAACAATGGAGAAATATGAGGGTCTCCTCCTCAACATGTAGCTGTTGACCTCGCTAGAGAGGCAAATTGTATCCAAGAGGAGGTTGAGGGCAGTGAGAAAACAGATTGTTGCAGCAAACTAGAGAATGTAATATAATACTGCGGTATTTAAGCACAGCGACAGAGAGAGATCGAATGTGATTCATCGTCGAAAGTTACAATGACATCGATGCATCTGCTCAATTTTTTACATCCCGTGAATGACATGAGCCCAGCATGCTAAAAACAAAGTGGAATTAAAGCTGCAAGCAGCGATGGACGGGACCAACTTTTGCTGGTGTTTCCTGTTTTTTACCCATTCAACATATCTTTACCTGCACATTACCTACCTTCCCTGCATCCTGGGGTCACACTGGTGCTTCTTTCTTTCACCCATACATGCTGGTGCTTCCTGCCTTCACCCAGACAACATATCTTGACCTGCACTTTACCTTCCTTCTCTGTATCCTGGAGTCAAACTGGGGCCTCCTTCTTTCACCCAGTCAACATATCTTTACCTGCACGGTACCTACCTTCTCTGCATTGTGTGGTCGTGCTGGTGCTTCCTGCTTTTAAGCGGCCATCTTGAGACGGCAGCAGCGCAGCAGCATCAGCTCAGAAGTTATTTGAAGGCTCGTAAAATCCAAACCAGAGCAGTTAGAAAAACTCTTTAGGCAAATTTTAATCAGAAGGGTTCAATCTCTTTCCCGCGCGAGTTTGAAGCCGACACAACAAACGCGCTCAGAGGAGATAATGTTTGAGAAAAGGTGACGGGTTTATAGAAAACTTTTGATTTGAATGGCTAATTACCAACTTCTTGTTGATTTTTGCTTTAAGATGTAAATGAATGAAATGTAGGTCTAAGTGAGACCTACATAGAGGTTTTCGTTTCATGTCTCTACAACATTTCTACCGGAAGTTACAAACAGGTATGTGTGTTTTTTCTTCCTAGAAGCAGTTTGGTGTGTGTTTTATTCCTAGGGAGCGCTAAAGCCCAATTTTGAGATTTGGGGTTTGTTTTGTTTATTTTATCGCAATTTTCACCAGTCCTGATGTGTGTGTCCAGTTTGGTGAGTTTTGAAGCTCTTTAAGCGGGTCAAATTACAGCTCAAAGAGGCAAAAATTACCATGTTTAGGAAACTTTTGTTTTGAAGGGGTTTTTGCCAACTTCCTGTTAATTTTTGCGGAAGGAGGTCAGTGTATGAAATCTAGGTCTAAGTCAGACCTCCATTGAGGTTTTGTTTCATGTCCCTACGACATTCCTAACGGAAGTTACAAACATCTTTGTCTATGTTTTTTCCTAGGGGGCGCTAGAGCGCAATTTTGAGGTTCGGGTTTTGGTTTTAGATCGCAATTTTTGCCAGTCCTGATGTGTGTGTTAAATTTGGTGAGTTTTGAAGCCTGTTAAGGGGGTCAAATTACAGTTTAAAGAGGCGGCGGTATAAGAATAATAAAACCTGCGAATAATAAAAGTCTGCGGGCTATAGAGCGTTTTCCGTTCGGGCTCCAGTACTCTGGAATGCCCTCCCGGTAACAGTTCGAGATGCTACCTCAGTAGAAGCATTTAAGTCTCACCTTAAAACTCATCTGTATACTCTAGCCTTTAAACAGACTCCCTTTTTAGACCAGTTGATCTGCCGTTTCTTTTCTTTTTTCTCCTATGTCCCCCCCTCGGTCCGGTCTGATGACCATGGGTGAAGTACTGGCTGTCCAGAGTCGAGACCCAGGATGGACCGCTCGCCTGTGTATCGGTTGGGGACATCTCTACGCTGCTGATCCGCCTCCGCTTGAGATGGTTTCCTGTGGACGGGACTCTCGCTGCTGTCTTGGATCCGCTTGAACTGAACTCTCGCGGCTGTGTTGGAGCCACTATGGATTGAACTTTCACAGTATCATGTTAGACCCGCTCGACATCCATTGCTTTCGGTCCCCGAGAGGGGGGGGGGGGTTGCCCACATCTGAGGTCCTCTCCAAGGTTTCTCATAGTCAGCATTGTCACTGGCGTCCCACTGGATGTGAATTCTCCCTGCCCACTGGGTGTGAGTTTTCCTTGCCCTTTTGTGGGTTCTTCCGAGGATGTTGTAGTCGTAATGATTTGTGCAGTCCTTTGAGACATTTGTGATTTGGGGCTATATAAATAAACATTGATTGATTGATTGATTGATTGATTGAACCTTAGAAATACAATAGGGTCCTCTGTCCCTAAAAAGGATGCAACTCAGAAGGAATTACATGTCAACTAATTCAGTACAATAAACTGTCTGGGTTGCTAGGCTAATCGATATACATATTCATATAGTTTCTTTTTGCCAGAACATCTGAATTCCACACTTGGGCTTTGTATCCTAGTGTGAAGCCATTACCTAACTTGGCCGGCATCCCAAACTATCAACTGGGCATCGGAAGAGAGAAACACTTGAAACAAAAATAAAACCAGGCTATTACACAATACTGCAATACAAGTAGGGCTATGGTAAGCGTTTTTATATCAGACATTGAACAACATCTTTAACATCATACCGCTTTGGAAAAAAAACATGTTGTTAAACCTGTTTCCATGCAGATTACACGGAGCGGTGAGGCATTACACTTCTGATATGTGACATCATTCTCTGTTGACACTAATATAAAACTGTGATGCTGGCAATTGAGGATACCTACAAATGTGCATGTACGATTTCCAGATCCAAAAGCCAATAATGCTAGACATGAATTCCTCGGTGGTGGTTTCATGTTCTCTCATCTGTCACAGTTGTAACAGTGTTCGAAGATCATAAAAAAAAACACACAACACGTCTTTCTGCAGCCATACGGTAGGAAACAGAGAACTGGGGTGTTTTCACTCTGTCGCTGCCCCCCGTCTGATGCTTTTTGCGGCCCTTTTCTATTTGTCAACACGAGAAAACAAAGAAATGTATACCCTATGTTTGTCTGCAGTAAAGAGGAAAAACACATACATTTTTCAGGAGAGGACAGTTTGGAAAAAAAACACAGCTCAGGGAGACAGAAATGGTGCCCTAGTAGGATAAATGAGGAGCTCAGTCAGGTAGACTACGCCGAAAAATCAAAGCGCTTTCTGCCCTCCCTGTCTGTCTGCACTCCATTTCCACTCACAAATATGAAGAATGGACCAAATCTTGCATTCTAGTCACAAGATGATTTAATGGATTCCACCCAATCTCTTGTTTTTTTACACCAGGCGAAAACATCTAAAACCTTCGTCTTGTGTTAGGGTCGGCACCGACCCGTTTTAGTTTTTAAATGCATAAAAGAACCACATAAATTTATTTTTATGCATCAAGGGTTTTTGACTTTGTCAGGAACCTCTATTTCAACAAAATAAAACTAGTTTTTTTTGTTTCACTAAATTATAAAATGGTCTGGTTGAAATCATAACCTTGGTGTTGTTAGGGTCGGTTTCGACCCAGTTATAAAAATAAGACTATAAAGCAATAAGTAGAGCCAAAACTGAACACACTGACGGCCAGCGCCTCTCCCAATCATGTGAGCTTTAGGGGATTCTCATTTTACCTTGTAAAAAACTAAACCAGTAAAAAAACAAACAAAGACGGGCATGTCCAGACATTTGAGGTCAATTCAGTATAGAGTTGTTGACTTGCAGAGTGCATATCTCCAATTTCCAGCATGCAAAAATGAAAAAAAGATTTACAGTGAAAGAAGTTCTGGATATTATTTTTGGTGAAAATGAGGTAGAGGACACAGAACAGCATAGTGATACTGATGAACAGGTTTGTGAGGAGGAAGACAATGTGGAGTGCCATCCAGAAGACAAAGACACATCTGATGAGTCTGATGAGGAGGCCACCGGTGGTGAGAAGAAAGACAATAACTTTTCAGGAGGATAGTTACCATGGTGGGCACAGTGAAGAAAAATAAAGCTGTGCTGCATGCTGAAATGTTCAAGGTGAAGGACAGGGCTCCTCCTCAAAGTTCGCTTTTACAGACAACACCACTGTTGTCTCATATTGTCCAAAAAAAACCGAATGTGATGCTTATGTCTACTCTTCACAAAGATGCATCAGGAAGTGACAAAAAGCCCACAATTAGATTAGATAGTACTTTATTTATTCCGTCAGGAGAGTTCCTTCAGGAAAATTACAATTTTCAGCACAATCCCATTCAAGATCAGACAAACTTTACAGGGAGACAGAACAGGATCGCTGACGGGTCTGCCGGCTTCCAGCGCCCCTTACATAAAAGATGACATACAGGTAAACAAGGGGGGGGGGGGGGGGAGAAAAAAAATAGAAGATTAAAATAAAATAAAAAAAATAAAAAATCGGTCTTAGCCTAGGCCCTGGAGGGGGGGTGCAGACTGAGGCCAAGGGAAAAAAACAACTCATAGCCATAGTACACATCCCTCTTCCATGTGTGTAAGAGGGAAACATCAAACATCAAAGAACACAGAGGACATTAAAGACATTAAAGCAGCAGATACAACCAGAAACTTCTACATAAAGCTATGAATAAAAAGTAAAAGAAACATATCCACTGTGGTGGCCTCTGTGGTGTTCCACGCCATCGTCCGCTGGGGAGGAGGGAGCATGGCCAGAGACAGGAGCAGACCCAACAAAGCAACCAAGACAGCCGACTCCACTCTCGGCCAGTGTCCAGTCCGCATGGATGAGCGAGGATACGTCCAAGGTGACTGAGGTGTCCGACACCTGCTCACCCAGCCAAGACACCGCAAAGCCTCTCCGTCCCAGCGCTCAGTGCTAGCTCCGCAGTCCTGTCCCCTCATCCGCATCTCCTCCAGTCCCTCCAAACCGACTCCGGTGTGGCAGACACCCAGCAGCTGGTCTCCATGGCCAAAAAGCTCCCGGGAGGCAGATCCAGAAGTCCACAAAAAAAGCACCACAGAGGTCACGAAAGTGCCACCCCTTGTCACACAGTCCCAAAGGGTCCCGGACCAAAATGCAAAAAAATATAATAAGACATGAAAACAAGAGGGAAACACAAAAGGGTGACACAAGAGCACAGAGCTCCTGCCTACAGCAGCCACTACAGCAGCGCCATAAAAGATGGCGCTGAATTGTCCTCAACTATAACAAGAACAAAGGAGGAGTGGACAACCTGGACAAGCTGACTGCGACTTACACTTGCCAGCGAATGACCAGGAGTTGGCCAATCAATCAATCAATCAATGTTTATTTATATAGCCCCAAATCACAAATGTCTCAAAGCACTGCACAAATCATTACGACTACAACATCCTCGGAAGAACCCACAAAAGGGCAAGGAAAACTCACACCCAGTGGGCAGGGAGAATTCACATCCAGTGTGACGCCAGTGACAATGCTGACTATGAGAAACCTTGGAGAGGACCTCAGATGTGGGCAACCCCCCCCCTCTAGGGGACCGAAAGCAATGGATGTCGAGCGGGTCTAACATGATACTGTGAAAGTTCAATCCATAGTGGCTCCAAGACAGCAGCGAGAGTCCCGTCCACAGGAAACCATCTCAAGCGGATCAGCAGCGTAGAGATGTCCCCAACCGATACAGGCGAGCGGTCCATCCTGAGTCCCGACGAGCGGTCCATCCTGGGTCTCGACTCTGGACAGTCAGTACTTCATCCATGGTTGTGTTTTACAACATCGTGGATATGTCTGCATGTCATGCATTTGTGTTGTGGACCCACATCTACCAAGGGTGGAACTCAACCAAAAAAAACAAGCGAGAGAATGTTTCTTGAGGAGCGGAACATTCCCTTGTCAAGCCACACATTGAGCAAAGGGTACGGGTGGCCTGAGACCTAGACGCTACAGCCTTGGTCAGACAGCTGCAGAGCTTGCCTAGCACTCTGTCCACTTCATCAGCAACACAAAGAGCATCCGCGCCAACATCCTCCTCAACCAGATCTGCCTCAACACCAACCAAAACAGCCAGCTCTGCCTCAACACCAACCAAAACAGCCAGCTCTGCCTCAACACCAACCAAAACAGCCAGCTCTGCCTCAACACCAACCAAAACAGCCAGCTCTGCCTCAACACCAACCAAAACAGCCAGCTCTGCCTCAACACCAACCAAAACAGCCAGCTCTGCCTCAACACCAACCAAAACAGCCAGGTCTGCCTCAACACCAACCAAAACAGCCAGCTCTGCCTCAACACCAACCAAAACAGCCAGCTCTGCCTCAACACCAACCAAAACAGCCAGCTCTGCCTCAACACTAACCAAAACAGCCAGCTCTGCCTCAACACCAACCAAAACAGCCAGCTCTGCCTCAACACCAACCAAAACAGCCAGCTCTGCCTCAACACCAACCAAAACAGCCAGCTCTGCCTCAACACCAACCAAAACAGCCAGCTCTGCCTCAACACCAACCAAAACAGCCAGCTCTGCCTCAACACCAACCAAAACAGCCAGCTCTGCCTCAACACCAACCAAAACAGCCAGCTCCACAACTCCTCTCAGGCCACCTGGTTCTCAAAGAAAGAGGAGTCAGGTCTGCCCAAGCAGTCAGGACAGAAAGACAAACGTATTGTGCTTCAACCGCAAGAAATATCTCTGCAAAGAACACACTAAAAGTGTCACTTTTTGCCAGACATGCATGTAAACACACACACATGCACATGCAAGTTCTTGCACACAGAGACTTTTACTCTGATTTAGTTTTTTATTAGTTTTGGAACTAGTAATCTATTTTGATTGGTTTGATTTGCTTGATTGGTTGTTATTTGCTTGATGTTGAAGTTCTGTTGCTGAAAAATTTTTTTTTTAGCCTTTTTCCATCCATCCATTTTCTACCGCTTATTCCCTTTCGGGGTCGCGGGGGGTGCTGGCGCCTATCTCAGCTACAATCGGGCAGAAGGCGGGGTACACCCTGGACAAGTCGCCACCTCATCGCAGGGCCAACACAGATAGACAGACAACATTCACACACTAGGGACCATTTAGTGTTGCCAATCAACCTATCCCCAGGTGCATGTCTTTGGAGGTGGGAGGAAGCCGGAGTACCCGGAGGGAACCCACGCATTCACGGGGAGAACATGCAAACTCCACACAGAAAGATCCCGAGCCTGGATTTGAACCCAGGACTGCAGGAACTTCGTATTAAAGTAAATATATATGGGTCGAAATTGACCCGTAACACCATAGATGTTACTATAGTTAAAATTATTAAAATGAAAAACTAAATAAAACAAATTTATTTAAGAGATGTGTTCTAATACCCCTCAGTAATGGTCAGGTAACACAACAACCTTTTTTTTTTAATTTATACGATTCTCTTGAGGTTCGTTTTACCATTTTTAAAAATTGAAATGGAGGGGTATACTGACAAAAAAAAGGCCCAATGGCCCACACCAAAAATATTAAAACCAATATTTTCATGGATAAGGAAACCTAACGAGGTAGCCAAGAGATGAGAAACAAATTGGATGTTAGATTGTTTTTAGTGTATTTTACAGCTGATTTTAGACATGGGTCAAAACCGACCCGTTAACATAAGAGATGGTAACAGAAAGCTAACACAAGAGGAAGGTTAAACGTGTTCAACACAATTGTACGTGACCATGTTGACTTTTGCTTATTAACAAAATCGTAGTCAAAAACACGAATATCCTAAACTCTAACAAAACATAATGTATTAACACTAGTCATGGCATTATTTGGACATGCTTTGATGAAACCGGAAAAATGTGATGCATTACATTGTATGCATGTTCAAAATAAACGGAAACTGAACTGAACTGAAACTGAACATTATGGCTTTAAAGGGGAACATTATCACAATTTCAAAAGGGTTGAAACCAATAAAAATCAGTTCCCAGTGGCTTTTTTTTTTTTTGAAACTCATTTGTATACTCTATCCTTTAAATTGACCTCCTTTTTGGACCAGTTGATCTGCCGCTTCTTTTCTTTTTCTCCTCTGTCCCCCCCCTCCCTTGTGGCGGGGGTCCGGTCCGATGACCATGGATGAAGTACTGGCTGTCCAGAGTCGAGACCCAGGATGGACCGCTCGCCTGTGTATGGGTTGGGTACATCTCTACGCTGCTGATCCGACTCCGCTTGGGATGGTTTCCTGTGGACGGGACTCTCGCTGCTGTCTTGGAGCCGCTTTGAACTGAACTCTCGCGGCTGTGTTGGAGCCACTATGGATTGAACTTTCACAGTATCATGTTAGACCCGCTCGACATCCATTGCTTTCGGTCCCCTAGAGGGGGGGTTGCCCACATTGGAGGTCCTCTCCAAGGTTCTCATAGTCATCATTGTCACTGGCGTCCCACTGGGTGAGTTTTCCTTGCCCTTTTGTGGGTTCTTCCGAGGATGTCGTAGTCGTAGTGGTTTGTACAGTCCTTTGAGACATTTGTGATTTAGGGCTATATAAATAAACATTGATTGATTGATTTTCAAAATTTTACCCATCCCGGAATATCCCTAAAAAAAGCTTTAAAGTGCCTGATTTTCGCTATCTGTGAAGCCATCGTCCATTTTCCTGTGACGTCATCCAGTGATGCTAATACGGATAGCACAGCAAGATATAGCGACATTAGCTCAGATTCAGACTAGGATTTCAGCGGTTTAAGCGATTCAACAGATTACGCATGTATTGAAACGGATGGTTGGAGTATGGAGGCAGATAGCGAAAATGAAATTAAAGAAGAAACTAAAGCTATTGACGCTATTTGGCCATGTTTGCCTTAGCATCACCGGTAAAATGTGCAGACCAACGATTGGAAGTTTCGCATCTTGTGACACTGGATCAACTTAAATCCATCAATTGGTAAGTGTTTGTTTGGCATTAAATGTGGGTGGACGGAAACGCTGGATGTAAATAAAGTTTCAAATGTACATACAGCTAGCCTAAATAGCATGTTAGCATCGATTAGCTGGCAGTCATGCCGCGACCAAATATGTCTGATTAGCACATAAGTCAACAACATCAACAAAACTCACCTTTGTGATTTCGTTGACTTAATGGTTGCAAATGCATCTGCAGGTTATCCATACATCTCTGTGCCATGTCTGTCTTAGCATCGCCGGTAAAATGTGGAGACACTCCGGCACATTCGATGCGGGTCTGGCGACAGATTTCTTTGACTTTATTGTTGGAAATGCATCTGCTTTGAGTGTCGCAGGATATCCACACAATCTTGCCATCTCTGTAGTAGCATAGCTTTCGTCGGTAAAGTGTGCGGAACAAACGACTGACCATTCCGTCGGCTTTCCCCACACCCTCGTATTTTGAACAAATTTCGTCCAGTTTCTTGCCACTTTCGCATCTTTGAGCCAGTGGTGCAACTTGAATCCCTCCCTGTTAGTGTTGTTACACCCTCCGACAACACACCGACGAGGCATGATGTCTCCAAGGTTCCAAAAAATAGTCGAAAAAACGGAAAATAACAGAGCTGAGACGAAAATGGGAAAATGGCGGCTTTATTACCTCGGTGACGTCACGTTCTGACGTCATCGCTCCGAGAGTGATAAATAGAAATGCGTTTAATTTGCCAAAATTCACCCATTTAGAGTTCGGAAATCGGTTAAAAATATATATGGTCTTTTTTCTGTAACATCAAGGTATATATTGACGCTAACATAGATCTGGTGATAATGTTCCCCTTTAATATTATTTTTTAAAGCTTGCTGACACTAATACCACATTAACCTACTGTTGACGCAGCATCAGGAGCACCTGGGGTTTCAGCATCATGCTCAAGGGTAAATTGACATGGTCACGGTGGGAGAATCAGACCCTCAACCTTCAGGTTGGGGAAGAACCACTCTGAATAAATGACTTAATAAATAATATAAGGTAGAGGTAAATCTCTAAATAACAGTACCATATTTTCCGGACTATAAGGCGCACTTAAAATCCTATTTTTTCTCAAAACTCGACAGACCTTGACTGACTTCATCCAGGTGGAATTCCAGAGCCTTAAAGTCCGAGCCGAGTCGCTCCACTACCAGAACCAGACTGAGTCCTGAACCGAGGCAACTCTTTTAAAGTTGGAAATGACAATTTTTTTTTTATTCCATAAGGACCTGAAATAACTGAACTCTGCTCTCGGAGCCATGCTGCTTTTGAGCCAGTACCCTGTCTTGTCCTGGTGGACTCATGTACGAAAAAATTTTGGTTTTGCTCACCGACCTCGAAGCAAGTTTATTTGGAACATGGTGTATGGATAACTGTGACCAGTGGTCAAACATAAGAGATACGTGGTGAGAGGTATGATGGCAATATCACTCAAGTAAACAACACTAACTTTTTATAGAACATTACACACGGCGCTCAAAAATCTATCAAAATGTTTTAGTAAGACTTTAATAAGCTATGAAGCCGCACCGCTTGATGTGCTTCAACATGTGAGTATGAGGTAATATGGTGTTTTTGTTTTGCAATGTTATGCAAATGCAACTTTTCTTACCTTCTGGTAACTGCTGATCTGTATTTGGGATCTGCATGAATCCGGAAAAATTGCGCACTTTCGCCTTAGTAGTCCGTGTCAACGACATAGTCGATAAGCTTCTTCTTTTTCTCTATCTTCTTGTTATGGGGTATTCATCCTTTGCTGTTGCTATTTCTAACATAAGGTAGTGTAAAGTTCTTACTTATATCTGTTGGTTAACTCACCATGAAAGCACTAGAACAGGGGTAGGGAACCTATGGCTCTAGAGCCAGATGTGGCTCTTTTGATGACTGCATCCGGCTCTCAGGTAAATCTGAGCTGACATTGCTTGACACGATAAGTTATAAATCATTCCACTTGTAATCACAGTGTTAAAAATAATGTTCAAACCATAAAACATTCTCGTGCATTTTTAATCCATCCATCTGTTTTCTACCACACCTGTTAAAGAAGTTGCGTTATTGGTAAGAAGTTATTTATTTGTTATTGGTTAGTGTGTTGCTTTCCCTCATGGGGGTTCTTCAGACCACCAAACACCGACATGAAAGCCTGTTTCAGGGTTACAATATTGTTTTATTTTTCAATAAGTCTCTGAGTTGCTTTCCAGCAATTGTCTATTTCTCTTTCGTTCTCGCTCGCACTCTGGCTCCAGCCCCAACCCCTTCTCTCCTCCTGGCTGCTGCTTATAACATAGCGACGGGTGATTAGATAACAAGGCCCAGGTGGGCCTTCTATGCACCTGTTGCTGATTTCAAGGCCGGTCCTGGCACACCCCGTTTCGCTGCAGGTCCACAGGCCACGCTCCCTCCACAGTTAGCTTCAGAATAACAATTTTATTACAAAGAATAAGAGACTTATTATACTCTAGAAAGGTTGGTCTTACTTAAAAATGCAAGCGTTTAGTTGTGTTCAGTGTTAAAAAAAAATATTATATGGCTCTTACAGAAATACATTTTAAAATATTTGGCTACTTGGCTCTCTCTGCCAAAAATGTTCCCGACCCCTGCACTATAACAAACCTATGTAGTGAGTTTATTATATTGAGCCAAACAAATTTAGTGATTAGAGTTCCGGTCGAACGGTTTTTAATGGGACAAATTTCCAGCTTTGTTGTTTCCAGATATTAAGATGGTGCTCCGTTATTGATTTGTATTGTATTGTACCATATGTCCCGGCAAGAAATCTGCGTTCAAAAGACTCCGGCTTATTAGTGATTCCTAGAGCCCAAAAAAAGTCTGCGGACTATAGAGCGTTTTCCGTTCGGGCTCCAGTACTCTGGAATGCCCTCCCAGTAACAGTTCGAGATGCTACCTCAGTAGAAGCATTTAAGTCTCACCTTAAAACTCATCTGTATACTCTAGCCTTTAAATAGACCACCTTTTTAGACCAGTTGATCTGCCGCTTCTTTTCTTTCTCCTATGTCCCCCCCTCCCTTGTGGAGGGGGTCCGGTCCGATGACCATGGATGAAGTGCTGGCTGTCCAGAGTCGAGACCCAGGATGGACCGCTCGTCGGGACCCAGGATGGACCGCTCGCCTGTATCGGTTGGGGACGTCTCTACGCTGCTGATCCGCTTGAGATGGTTTCCTGTGGAAGGGACTCTCGCTGCTGTCTTGGATCCGCTTGAACTGAAATCTCGCGGCTGTGTTGGAGCCACTATGGATTGAACTTTCACAGTATCATGTTAGACCCGCTCGACATCCATTGCTTTCGGTCCCCTAGAGAGGGGGGGTTGCCCACATCTGAGGTCCTCTCCAAGGTTTCTCATAGTCAGCATTGTCACTGGCGTCCCACTGGATGTGAATTCTCCCTGCCCACTGGGTGTGAGTTTTCCTTGCCCTTTTGTGGGTTCTTCCGAGGATGTTGTAGTCGTAATGATTTGTGCAGTCCTTTGAGACATTTGTGATTTGGGGCTATATAAATAAACATTGATTGATTGATTGATTGAAGTAAAGTCTGAATGTAACTAAACCAGTTAGCTCCATCTTTTGACACTTCTTCCACTCTCGTCCTTGCACGCTACACCGCTGCAACAAAGATGATTGGGACAAGACGCTGCCGACGGTGAGCCACGTAAATAAGACCGCCCACAAAACGGCGCATCCGGAAGCTACCGTCAGAAAACATTTTGAAGATGATCAATGCAACATTTTGACCAAAGAACCACCATTACTTGTTATGTAGACCACAAGGAAGTATTATCACTTTAGAACACTGCAAAAAGTCAGTGTTCAAAAACAAGAAAAAAAAATACAAAAATGAGGGGTACTTTACTTAAATTAAGCAACATTATCTGCCAATAGAACAAGAAAATTTGGCTTGTCAAGACTTTCCAAAACAAGTAAAATTAGCTCACTTCAATGAACCCAAAAATACCTTAAAATAAGTAAATTCTCACTAATAACAAGTGTACTACTATACGAGTACGTATTTTCCATTGTTTCATTGAAAATAAAACGGCAGTCTATTTGGCTGTCATCTGTTTTAATATGAGAAACAATTGTGTCAAAGTCATGATTTTATGTTCTTAAAATAAGAAATTCTTACTTTAAAAAGTAGTGTTATACTTGTGAGTGTTGATGACACAGCTTTGCAACAGTTGATATTCTAGTTTCAAGCATGTTTTACTCAATATAGGTCATCAAATCTCAGCTACAAGCTGTAATATCTTACTGAGATCATTTAGGACCTAAACACTTAAAACAAGTATAAAATCTTATGTATGGCCGCGCAACTCCCGGGATGCCCAAAATGTCCATAACACACCCAGTCGAGTCCCATGGGGAGGGGGGATGAAAGTTGGAAAAGTCAGCAAAAGTCCCAAAAATACCTACACAGGTTCGAGTCCCACAAGTTCTGCCGCCGGCCGGGATGCCCAAATTGTCCAAAACGCGCCCAGCCGAGTCCCACGGAGAGGTGGGGAAAAAAGTGAGAAAAGTCGGTGAAATGTTCAAAAGTCCCACCCGGGTTCGAGTGTGCACTCAAACTCAAACTCGAACCCGGTTGGGACTCGAACCTTGGTAGGTATTTAGAAAATTTTGGGGGACTTTTGCCGACTTTTTCTAATTTTTCCCCACTACTTCCCGTGAGACTTTGCTGGGTGCGTTTTGGAAATTTTTTGTATCCCAGGATTTGTGGGACTGGAACCCGGGGAGGTATTTTGGACACAATTGGGACTTTTGAACATTTTGGCCGCCTTTTCCCCCTCTTCTTCCCCGCCTTCCTGTGCACCATTGCTGGGTGTGTTTTGGACACTTGGACAAAAACAGTTTCAAGCATATTTTACTCAAAACAGGTCATAAAATGTCGGAAACAAGCTGTAGTATCTTACTGAGATCATTTAGGAGCAAAACCCTTAAAACAAGTAAAAGACTCTAACATAAAATCTGCTTAGTGAGAAGAATGATCTTACCAGACAGAAAATAAGCAAATATCACTCTTATTCGAGATATTTCATCTTACTTAGATTTCAGTTTTTGCAGTGAAGAAAAAGATAATAGCATGACTTCTTTAATGCAACCTACAATCTGGAGCGCCCTATACATCAATCAATCAATCTTTATTTATATAGCCCTAAATCACAAGTGTCTCAAAGGGCTGCACAAGCCACAATGACATCCGGGGTTCAGATCCCACATCAGGGCAATGAACAACTCAACCCAGTGGTATGAGTGATATGAAAAAAGATCGAAAATAGTCCATTCATCAGCAGTACGCTTTATAATCCGGTGTATGGTCCGGAAAATACGGTACATAGTTGGGTAAACAGAACAGTACAAACTGATTAAATAATAATATAAATGTGTTCGAGTACACTGAGAAAGCTTTTTTTTTTGTCCTCGTCTTTGATTAAACAACCTACCACCCGCCTGTTCAGCGACAATTCCAACCACCATTTTCACCGTGGGCACCATTACCGCCTTTGTTGTTCCTTCCACCTTCTACTAACAGCTCTGTGCATCTGAACCGTTCTCTTCCTCACGACATAATCATCATCATCATCATCATCATCATCATCATGAAGTGAGATGAGGTTGGCGAGTGCAAGGTCACAATACTCTTCTGTGCTTGTTGATGGCATTTTGCTATGCAGGCTTTGTAATGGAACACAGCCCATGCACTCCCCGCGTCTATTATAACCAATCATTGAAAAAAAAAAAAATCCTACATTGTTGCTCTGATGTGGCTTTTGTGCATGCCTGCACATCAACTGTAAATACATGATCATAAATCAACCCATGGACATGCACTTTATGTTCTAACCAAGCAGGGTAGGAGCCTATAAGTAGTTCGAGGTACAAAACCCAAAACCAGTGAAGTTAGCGCATTGTGTAATTTGTAAATAAAAACAGAAAACAAGGATTTACAAATCCATCCATCCATCCATCATCTTCCGCTTATCCGAGGTCGGGTCGCGGGGGCAGCAGCCTAAGCAGGGAAGCCCAGACTTCCCTATCTCCAGCCACTTCGTCTAGCTCTTCCCGGGGGATCCCGAGGCGTTCCCAGGCCAGCCGGGAGACATAGTCTTCCCAACGTGTCCTGGGTCTTCCCCGTGGCCTCCTACCGGTTGGACGTGCCCTAAACACCTCCCTAGGGAGGCGTTCGGGTGGCATCCTGACCAGATGCCCGAACCACCTCATCTGGCTCCTCTCCATGTGGAGGAGCAGCGGCTTTACTTTGAGTTCCTCCCGGATGGCAGAGCTTCTCACCCTATCTCTAAGGGAGAGACAAAACTAATTTCGGCCGCTTGTACCCGTGATCTTATCCTTTCGGTCATGACCCAAAGCTCATGACCATAGGTGAGGATGGGAACGTAGATCGACCGGTAAATTGAGAGCTTTGCCTTCCGGCTCAGCTCCTTCTTCACCACAACGGATCGATACAACGTCCGCATTACTGAAGACGCCGCACCGATCCGCCTGTCGATCTCACCATCCACTCTTCCCTCACTCGTGAACAAGACTCCTAGGTACTTGAACTCCTCCACTTGGGGCAGGGTCTCCTCCCCAACCCGGAGATGGCATTCCACCCTTTTCCGGGCGAGAACCATGGACTCGGACTTGGAGGTGCTGATTCTCATTCCGGTCGCTTCACACTCGGCTGTGAACCGATCCAGTGAGAGCTGAAGATCCCGGCCAGATGAAGCCATCAGGACTACATCATCTGCAAAAGCAGAGACCTAATCCTGCGGTCACCAAACCGGAACCCCTCAACGCCTTGGCTGCGCCTAGAAATTCTGTCCATAAAAGTTATGAACAGAATGGGTGACAAAGGACAGCCTTGGCGGAGTCCAACCCTCACTGGAAATGTGTCCGACTTACTGCCGGCAATGCGGACCAAGCTCTGACACTGATCATACAGGGAGTGGACCGCCACAATAAGACAGTCCGATACCCCATACTCTCTGAGCACTCCCCACAGGACTTCCCGAGGGACACGGTCGAATGCCTTCTCCAAGTCCACAAAGCACATGTAGACTGGTTGGGTTTTTAATTTAAATTCAATTGAATGGACTGCAAAGCCAATATATTTAATGTTGGAACTGAGAAATAATCATTAACTTAGAACTTAATGGCAGCAATACATTGCAAAAAATTTGGAACAGGGGCATTTTTACCACTTGTAACAACGCTGTTGTGACACGTGGCTTGGCATTGTCTTGCTGAAATAAGCAGGGGCGTCCATGATAACGTTGCTTAAATGGCAACTTAGGTTGGTCCAAAACCTGTATGTACCTTTCAGCATTAATGGTGCCTGCACAGTTACTCATGCCTAGCGCACTAACACACCTCCATACCATCACAGATTCTGGCTTTTAAACGTTGCGCCTATAACAATCCGGATGGTTCTTTTCTTTTGATTGTCACGTCACTAGGTTGAGTTTTTCCCTTGCCCTGTCTTTTTGGCTTGTGCAGCCCTAGAGACACTTGTAATGTTGGGCTATATAAAGAAACATTGAGTGATTGATTGATTGTTTGATTGCGTCTTTGTTCCAGAAGACACAACATCCACAGTTTCCAAAAACAATTTCAAATATGGATTCGTTAGACCACAGAACACTTTTACACTTTGCATCAGTCCATCTTAGATTAGTTCAGGCCCAGCGAAACCGGCGGCGTTTCTGGGTGTTGTTGATAAATGGCTTTCGCTTTGCATAGTACAGTTTTAACTTGTACTTATAGATTTTGCGAAAAACTGGAGTTAATGACAGTGATTTTTTTTTTAAGTGCTCCTGAGCCCATGTGCTGATATCCTTTACACACTGATGTCACGTTTTGATGCAGTACCGCCCGAGGGATCGAAGGTCCCTAATATATTTGATTACGCGCAGTTTTTCCTCCAGATTCTCTGAACCATTTGATGATATTACGGACCGTAGATGGTGAAATCCTTAAATTCCTTGCAATAACTTGTTCAGAAATGTTGTTCTTAAACTGTTCGACAATTTGCTCACGCATTTGTTCACAAAGTAGTCGCCGCATACTTGTTTGTGAACAACTGAACATTTCATAGAAGCTGCTTTTATACCCTATTATGGCACACATCCAAATAGCCTGTTCACCTGTGGGATGTTCCAAATAAGTGTCTGATGAGTATTCCTCAACTTTCTCAGTCTTTTTTACAAGCATCAAATTCCAATTGAGCTAATATTTGCAAAAAATAGTAGTTTTCCAGTTTGAAAGTTAAGTATCTTGTCTTTGCAGCCTATTCAATTTATTATAGGTGGAAAATAAATGGAAAATCAATGTATTCTGTTTTTTATTTGCGAGTTACACAATGTGCCAACTTCACTGGTTTTGGGGTTTTAGTTAAAGATAACTACCGTATTTCCTTGAATTGCCGCCGGGGCGCTAGTTCATTTAAAACCTCTTCTCACTCCTGCGTTGTGTCCTGAGCAAGACACTTCACCCTTGCTCCTGATGGGTGCTGGTTGGCGCCTTGCATGGCAGCTCCCTCCATCAGTGTGTGAATGTGTGTGTGAATGTGGAAGTAGTGTCAAAGCGCTTTGAGTACCTTGAAGGTAGAAAAGCGCTAAAGTACTACCCTCTTATCATTTATTTATCACTCCTGCGCTTACCAAAGGCATGCGGTAAAAGTAAGCATGCGCTAATTATTTTAAAACCTCTTCTCACTTCAGCACTTACCAAAGGTATGCAGTAAAAATTTGAGTGTGATGTAAGTTCGGACCTCAAATCCTACTGAATAGCTCTTAATCGTCTTCCCTTTATGCGATTTCAAATGATTGAAATCAGCCTCCTCTATTTTGAAAATGATGACAGGGGAAGTGTCACTCGTGACGTCACGAGTTTGACCAGGCGGTAATTCAAGGCAGGCGCATACTATATGCCCTGCGGCAATTCCAGGAAATACGGTATTTGAAGTACGGGTGGTTAAAAATATTGCTATGGCAATACATTGTAGCGTTTTTGCTAACATTAAAGTAACAATGTTAAATACCATTAATTGATTAACGTGGACCCTGACTTAAACAAATTCAACAACTTACCCCTAAGTGGTCAATTGTACGGAACAAGTACAATCGACTAATAAAAGTTTCAATTAATCAATCAAAAAAATGTCTTAATATCAATCAATCGAAGTTTATTTGTAGAACCCTTTATCACAAGAGCCTCACTGGGCTTCACAGACCACAATAAAGATTGATCTATAACCACATCTGGGAAAGGAAAAACTCCAAATGTTCAAAATGGGAAAAAAATCAACCTTGGGAAGGGTCTGCTGATGTAGGAATGCCCCTCCTGGGCGACTGACTGCAATGGATGCCTTGTGGGTACTGTTATTGAACTGTTACATCATTATAATGGGAGAATCCAGCCCATCGGAAAGCTAGCAGAGGGCCGTAGGAGCTTTTGTTCCGTGTCATCGAGAAGTGGATCACCCCAGGTCACGACTTGCGGATATTATCCATGTCCGCCTGGTCACCTCTCCATGCAGAAAGGTGACTAGGTGGACATATTAACGTGTGTTATTTTGTACGCGGTAATGTAGCCGCACGCCGACCCGATCGGACGATACATTTGATGAATCCTATTGCCGGATGCCTCTCGTTCCAGTCCATGCTATCTAGTCGCTTTTTTAAACAGAGTAGAAAAGAAAAGCTGCTGCCAGTTCATTATTATGAAAAAATGACAGAGAGGAAGGCGAGAAACACTTTTTATTTCAACAGACTTTCGCGCCGTCCCTTCCGTCAAAACTCTAAAGGCCGACTGCACATTTCCTATCTTCACAATAAAAGCCCTGCTTCATGCTGCCTGCGCTAACAAAATAAGAGTCTCGGAAAGCTGGCGTGCACAAGTGATGTGCACGCCAGCTTTCTGAGGGATCGCTTGTGCACGCCAGTTTTCCGAGACTCTGTATTTAGTTAGCGCAGGCAGCATGAAGCAGGGCTTTTATTGTGAAGATAGGAAATGTGCAGTCGGCCTTTAGAGTTTTGACGGAAGGTACGGCGCGAGAGTCTGTTGAAATAAAAAGGGTTTCTGGCCTTCCTCTCGGTCATATTTTCATAATAATGATCTTGCAGCAGCCAGCGTCATCTCACAAGACCCTCCGGTACCGTGAATGTCATTTAAGTGACGTCTTGGTGAAGATTGATGATCACTCATTTTTAGGTCTATTTTTTTTAAAAGCCTGGCTGGAGATGGACTGACACACCCCCCGCGGTCGACTGGTAGCTCGCCATCGACGTAACGGGCACCCCTGGTGTAGACTTTGTGAGAGCCATCGACTTTGGGAAAAATTATGATGCAGAACCTGACAAATACCTGAATATAAGGAAGATGGGCTAAATGTTTCAGAAGCTGAGTGCTAAACAGATTCAGCTTTAGTGAAATATAGCAAAATGTTTACACTTAGACTTAGACTTCCTTTATTGTCATTCAAATTTTAACTTTAGAGTACAGATAAGAACAAAATTGTGTTTGTTGAGGTTGCCTTGTAGTGAGTTCTTTGGACCACCACACACTGCCAGGAGAGCACTGTTTTATTTTCATTCAATAGTGCACGTTTTTTTGCTCTCTGGCAACATGTCTGTCTCTCCTGCGTCCGCACAACAGCACTTACAACTCCAACTTCGTGTCTCATCCAGTTGCTGCTAATAAAAGCGACAGGTGATTAGAAAACAAGGCCCACCTGGGCCATCTATGCACCTGTCGCTGTCTTTGAGGCCGGTCCCGGCACACCCCGTTCTGCGGTAGGCCCGCAGGCCACGCCCCGTCCACAGTGTTGCATTTGCTCATTGTTCTGCAGGATAAACAAGCAATAAGGTGCAGATATAAAGAGGTTTACTGTACAGATAAATATATTTCACTTTTGCATATGTATCCACGTTTACGGATGTATGTTATGTTGTCTTTATGGTTCAGCAAGTTAATCTGTTTCTTGGGGGAATTGAAGAGATTATTATGATTGTCATGATCCGTATCAGGTTGTTTAGTTATGTTTTGTTAGTTTTGGACTCCCTTAGTTCCTGTTTTGTGCACTTTGGGTGTTTGTTTTGGTTACTATGGCTGTTATTTGGTTTCATCTGCCTCTGATTAGTGCTGAGCATGTTTACCTGCTGTCGAACACTAATCAGAGAGCTATTTATTCACGTGGCTCGCCACGGTCGGTGTGGATTCGTTGTTTGCGGTATGCAACTATCATGTTGGTTTATTCCTGTTCTTGCTTCCTGTTCTGATTCCTGTGCTATGTTGTCGCCTTAGCTTTTTCTTTTGTTTGTTTCCGTCTGTTTAGTACAGTGTATTATTTGTTAAATCAGATCCTACCTTGACGTTGTCGTCCGGAGTGTCCGTGTTGCTTTGGAGGAACAATCCAGCATAAAGATGCGACCCCCACGTGACAATGATGCGTTCAAGAGTCTTATTGCCTGTGGGAAGAAGCTGTTACAGAACCTGGACTTTCCGCTACGGAGGCTGCGGAACCTCTTTCCAGAGTCCAGCAGTGAAAACAGTCCTTGGTGGGGGTGGGAGTAGTCTCTATTTGAAGTATTGCTAGGTGTTAAACAAGAAATATAAACTGAGAACATGATAAAACAATATCTTACTGGACAATATCTGCTCTCACTGTCCTGACAACTGATAGGCTGCCCATATATTCCTGTTTAGATGAAGAATTAATCATAATCCACACAAAGGGTTAAAAGGAAAAGTTGCTGTCTGCAGACATCGTCTTTGGTTGTCGTGTCTTTGTCTCAATCTCCGAGAATAAATTGAATGTCACAGAAGAACAACTTCGGGATTCATGGCTAAATCATTCTATTATCCAGATGAGAGGCATGATTTATAATCTCGATTAAGTTTGATGAGCCTGGATGCCATGCAGCAGCAGCAGCAGTATATTAGCCGGCTCACAGTACAGCAGTATACAGTCAGCTATAGTTAGCTCGGTGTTATTATGCGCCGCCAAAAATACTCTGTCTGTGTCAGAGCTTGTAATAACAATATTGCAAATATTCGGTTAAAATTCAGCCCACAATATGTAAAAAGTGTATTTTTGGCAGGTTTTAGATGGTTATTTGGAGGGTTTTTGTGGGCGGAATAGAGAGTCCACATTAAGTTAATTGTTTGCAGATGTTTTATTTATTTAGAAAAAACATTGTGAATGTAAACAGCACATCTCTTTCAATTGTTTACATAGTTCCAGTATGACTCCCCTGTTGATGTGGTCAGAGTGACTTCATCCGACCCGAAAGTATTCCGAGCTGAATATTCAAAATTGAAAGTGTAGCGTCTTGTGATGTTTAGATGGTATTTCCATACATTTTGCAAATTGGAAACACAATTGTATAGGGTTTAATGCATACGAAGAAACACAATTAAGCATATTGTCAAAACCTGGACTTTGGTGCTGTTTGTTTTCCCCTGGTGCAAAGCAACTGAACCAGACACGACGTGAAGGTAATGACATTGTGAGACTTCTGTGGCATATTGTTGCCGGATTCGGTCCTCCGTGGATGCGTCAGCAAGAACACAGCAAAAAGGTAAGAAGTAAGGGATTTACTAAACAAAAGGAGCTATGAACGAAAACACTGGTGCAAATAGAAAGTCAAATAAAAGGGCTAGCATGGAAAACTAGGGAAAGCTGACCAAACACAAACACTTGGCACGAAGAGAAAAAAAAAAAAAAAAACAACTAGCATGAAAGCTAGGAATAAAAATAGAGCTTAGCGTGAGAGCTAGCGAGATAGAGCATGAACGACAAGGCATCAGCAGTTGCGTGAAAGCAAACTAAGATCCGACAAAGAGTGAACAGAAAAGGCTGGCTATAAAGGGTGGTGATTAGTGAAGACAGGTGTGCTGGAACCGAGAGTAGCTGCTGAGACTAATGAGTGACCATGGAAACGAACAAAACAGGAACTAAGCATGTCAAACCGCAGAGTGATATGAAAATGGAACAAAAATAACAATATGGTGATGATCCGACCATCGGATCACAACAGTTATCTTTTAAATAATCCATCAAAAAGTGATAACAAAAGGTGCTCACAGCGGAGGTAGAAAACTTGGCTAAGAAAACAAAAACTATCACTATAACGTAAACTATGGACATGAAAACATAAACTAAAAAACTCACTAAACTGTGGCTTTAAAAAACAAAAAAACTTACGAGGCAAGGAAAGAGCAGCATGACCTGGACAGAGTACTCAGGGTGTCACCACCTGACTGCCTAGCAAATACAGGCTTAAATAGTGGTGACGTGATTAACAACAGGTGCGTGAGTCCAAATGAATCCGGTGCGTGATATGAGGACAGGTGAAAACTAATGGGTTGTCATGGAAACAAAACAGGGCGTGAAAAAACAGGAACTGACACAATCCAAAAAACAAACAGAACATATTCGGCGTGGCGCAGTGGAAGAGTGGCCGTGCGCAACCCGAGGGTCCCTGGTTCAAATCCCACCTAGTATCAACCTCGTCACGTTCGTTGTGTCCTGAGCAAGACACTTCACCCTTGCTCCTGATGGGTGCTGGTTGGCGCCTTGCATGGCAGCTCCCTCCATCAGTGTGTGAATGTGTAAATGTGGAAGTAGTGTCAAAGCGCTTTGAGTACCTTGAAGGTAGAAAAGCGCTATACAAGTACAACCCATAGCCAGACTAAACATGACCACCAAGACATGACACATATAAAGTCTACTTGATTTTCCATTCTATTAGTACTTTAAGGGGGGACCTAAATTCTTCTACTGAGGTAGCATATCTAACTAGTGTAGGTAGGGCATTCCACAGTGCTATAGCGCAAATAGAAAATGCTTTAGAACCTGGAGACTTTTTGGGGCTCTGGGAAACACCGATCAGCCGGCGTTTTTGGAACATAAATTTCAGTACGGAATATATGGATATAATAATATAATATAATATATTGGACGTATCCTCGCTCATCCATTCGGACTGGACACTGGCCGAGAGTTGGTTGGCGGCCGAGAGTGGAGTCGGCTGTCTTGGTTGCTTTGTTGGGTCTGCTCTTGTCTCTGGCCATGCTCCCTCCACCCCAGCGGACGATGGCGTGGAACACCGCAGAGGCCACCACAGTGGATATGTTTATTTGACTTTTTATTCATAGCTGTATGTAGAAGTGTCTGGTTGTATCTGCTGCTTTAATGTCTTTAATGTCCTCTGTGTTCTTTGATGTTTGATGTTTCCCTCTTACATACTATGGCTAAAAGTTGTTTTTTTCCCTTGGCCTCAGTCTGCACCCCCTCTCCAGGGCCCAGGCTAAGACCGATTTGTTTTATTTTATTTTAATCTTCTATTTTTTTCTCCCATCCCCCCCCTGTTTACCTGTATGTCATCTTTTTTGTAAGGGGCGCTGGAAGCCGGCAGACCCGTCAGCGATCCTGTTCTGTCTCCCTGTAATGTTTGTCTGATCTTGAATAGGATTGTGCTGAAAATTGTAATTTTCCAGAAGGAACTCTCCTGACGGAATAAATAAAGTACTATCTAATCCATCTAATCTATATAATGGCACATTACAATCCGCAAGATGGTGCTGGACCGTTTTGTATTTTGTACAAAATCAATTAAACCTTAAAAACGCATCTTAAGTGCAATGGGAGCTAGTGTAGGTGGGCAAGTATAAGCCTATTTTTGATTGAACTTTCTTAGTCAAAAGTCAAGCAGCTGCTTTTTGTACCAACTGTAATATTTATAATGTTGGACAAGAGGAGACACGAAAATAAAGTGTTACACGTATCAAGAAGAGACGTAACCATAAACATATATAATGATCTCAACGGCACTGGTGCACAACAAGATGAAAGAAGGCTGTTTTGGTAACACTCTTGAGTCGAAAATAATGCAGAGATGTTTCACCGAGTCGCTTTGTACGATTGTTTAAGGCTCAAGTTGAATATCCCTCCTTCCCTCTAGTTTTTGCCCTCCCTCCCGGGTTTGCACCTTCAATCACAAGGTGTTTAAATCATCTTTCAAGTAGAGGTGATGGGAAAAGTATCTTCCTCGAAGCGAACTGAGCTTGCCGGTGAAATGTATTTCCGGTCTAGTCGTCCTCGTCCGGACAGAAGGATGACACGGCAGTGCGGCTCGATCAAAAGAGACGTGGGAAAAACTTTACTGAACTAAAAGCTGCTTTATTGCAAGCGAGCGTCATTCCGAGCTGCAGCGCCTGGAAAAGTACCGTATTTCCCTGAATTGCCGCCGGGTATATAGTATCCGCCTGCCTACAATTACTACCGGGTCAAACTCAATCCGCAAAATAATTAGCGCATGCTTAGCATTATCGCCGGCTCAGGAATAACGCCGGGTCAAACTCGTTTTGCAAAATATTATTTTTATTAGCATATGCCTAGAATTTCCGCAGGGTCAAACTCGTCACGTCACGAGTGACACTTCACCTGTCATCATTTTCAAAATGGAGGAGGCTTATTTCAATAATTTGAAATCGCCTGAATGGAAGACGATTAAATGATAAATGATAAATGGGTTGTACTTGTATAGCGCTTTTCTACCTTCAAGGTACTCAAAGCGCCTTGACACTACTTCCACATTTACCCATTCACACACACATTCACACACTGATGGAGGGAGCTGCCATGCAAGGCGCCAACCAGCAACCATCAGGAGCAAGGGTGAAGTGTCTTGCTCAGGACACAACGGACGTGACGAGGTTGGTTCTAGGTGGGATTTGAACCAGTGACCCTCGGGTTGCGCACGGCCACTCTCCCACTGCGCCACGCCGTCCCTAAGAGCTATTCAGTCGGATTTAAGGTCCAAGCTTTTGAATATGCTAAAAAGAACAGTAAGCAGCTGTGTTTTATTAATATACCATAGCTGTGTGTGTCAAATATGAGTCATTAAATGACTCTAGCCTCCTGGTGATAGAGGGCGCTAGCGATCCTTCTTGCGACTACTCGGCTGCAGAAGAAGTGACAACAAGCAGCGATTGTTTATTTTTTCCTCTCGCTTGCACTTTTTACCTGGAGGATTACATATCTAAAATAAAGCAGTTTTCTAAACTGGACTTTCAATCGAAGCAGGAGGTAAAAAAGGAAGATCTCAATCGATACAAAGAGACTTTTAAAAGTGTAGAAAGATAAGGAAGACTTATATAAATAAGTTATTGGTGCTTATGATCATTATGGTCTTCATTTGTAAGTAAATATAAGACGATAATAATATATTTTTTATTAAATGTGCTTTTCATGATGGTATCCTTACATCACACTTAAATTTATAAGCGCAGGCCTAAATTTACCGCATGCTTTTGGTAAACACCGGAGTGAGAAGAGGTTATGAATTAATTAGCGCCCCGGCTGCAATTCAAGGAAATACGGTAAGTCAAAATTATATGTTTCTCCTAACTTGGAGAAACATAGGCAAGCTTTTTAGTCATTCTATTTAAAACCTCAAAACTGCTTTCATATTGTTTGTTCGTCATTACTATACTCGACTCAAACATTTTTTTTTTTCCAATTTTTTTTTTAATGTTTGAACATTTTTAGCCAAATTTCAATTGAAGTTGAATGAGACGTGTGTGTGGTAACTTGCCAGGGATGTTGTTTTGGCCTCTTTGTTTGCTTTTGTACAAATACGGACATGATTTTGTTATGTGTTTTCATGTGTTATTTTAGTTAGACTACCTTAGTTCTGTTTTCAGCACACTCGGGTTTGTGTGTTTTAGCTTTTTAGCTTCCATGGGTACATTGGAAAAAGTCAGTGTTCAAAAACAAGAAAAAAAATATACAAAAATGAGGGGTATTTTACTTGAACTAAGCAAAATTATTTGCCAATAGAACAAGAAAATTTGGCTTGTCAAGACTTTCCAAAACAAGTAAAATTAGCTAACCTCAATGAACCCAAAAATACCTTAAAATAAGTATATTCTCTTTCTTGGTAGAAAAAAAAAGCAACTTTTTTGCTCAATATGTTGAAAAATATTCTCAAAAATAAATAAATGCTAGTGCCATTATCTTGACATAATGATATGTGCTCAGCGTCATGACTTTGTTTTGTAAATTTGAAGTAAGAAATTAATACTTTAAAAAAAGTAGTTTTATTGTCCTATGGTGTTGTTTGTTTCCCCGTACTGCAAAGGGAGGTGACGGGACATGGCGTGAAGGTAAAGACATGTTTAATATATTACTATAAAAAAGTGCAAACAAAAGGCGCGCACAAGGCGGAGAACAAACTTGGTTAAGAAAACAAAAACTAGCACAAAGGCAGAACTATGGGCATAGGAACGAAAGACACTAACTGTTGCATTAAAAAAACAAAAATGACTTGCGGTGACGTGAGCAGGGCAGCATGAACTATGGCATGAAACAGGCATGAAAAAGAGTGGTCATAAACAGGGTGATGACGCCAGAACGAAAAACTGAAAAACCAGGCTTAAATAATAATGACGACATGATTGAAACAGGTGCGTGAATCCAACAGGTGAGACGGGTGAAACTAATGGGTCGTCATGGCGACAAAACAAGGTGGTGAAAAAACAGGAACTAATGGAGTCTTGAAGTAACAGAAAATAACTAAATAAAAACATGATCACAAGACCTGCGATGAGGTGGCGACTTGTCCAGGGTGCGCACCGCCTTCCGCCCAGTTGTAGCTGAGATAGGCACCAGCGCCCCCTGTCACCCCAAAGGGAATAAGCGGTAGAGAATGGATGACATTTATACTTGTGAGTGTTGATGACACAGCTTTGCAACACTTGATATTCTAGTTTTAAGTATGTTTTACTCAATATAGGTCATCAAATCTCAGCAACAAGCTGTAATATCTTACTGAGATCATTTAGGACCAAAACCCTTAAAACAAGTAATAAACTCTAACATGAAATCTGCTTAGTGAGAAGAATTATCTTATCAGGCAGAAAATAAGCAAATATCAGCCTTATTTGAGATATTTCATCTTACTTAGATTTCAGTTTTTGCAGTGTGCTGATTAGTTTCACCTGCCGCTAATTAGTGTTCAGGACACTCACCTGCTCCTGGCCACTAATCAGAGAGTTACTTATTTTGGTTTTTCGCCACACTCAGTCTGCTTGACTTGTTTGATTCCTGAGCTAAACTTTGCCATTTGTTTGCCTTTTGGGTTCTATGCTAAGCTTTTCCTTTACCTTTTCCGTAGCTTCCAGTGCTATCGGCAGGCTTGTTGTATTGAAACTGCTGTGTTTTATTATTATTCCGCACCTACGCGCTGTAATTTGACCCCCTTAACATGCTTCAAAACTCACCAAATTTGACACACACGTCGGTATAGCAAATCTTCCCAACATATTAAGCAACCAATCCCCCAAAATGAAAATTGCGCTCTAGCGCCCCCCTAGGAAAAAATTACAGACAAAACTGCATGTAACTTCTGTTAGGAATGTCATAGCGACATGAAACAAAAACTCCTATGTAGGTCTGACTTAGACCCAATTTTCATACACTCACTTCTTTCAGCAAAAATCTACAGGAAGTTGGCAAAAACCCCTTCAAAATAAAATTTTCGCAAAAAATGAAATTTTTGCCTCTTTGCGCTGTAATTTGACCCCTTTAAAATGCTTCAAAAGTCACCAAACTTGGCGCACACATAAGGACTGGCGAATATTGCGATCTGATGAAAAAAACCAAACCCCAAAACTCAGCGCAATTTTGAATAAAACACTGAAAAAAACTGCTCCTAGGAAGAAAACACAGACAAAACTGCTTGTAACTTCCGGTAAGAATGTCGAAAAGACATGAAACAAAAAGCTCTATGTAGGTCTCGCTTAGACCTACATTTCATAGATTGACAACCCGCTACAAAAATCAACAGGAAGTTTGCAATCAATCAATCAATCAATCAATGTTTATTTATATAGCCCCAAATCACAAATGTCTCAAAGGACTGCACAAATCATTACGACTACAACATCCTCGGAAGAACCCACAAAAGGGCAAGGAAAACTCACACCCAGTGGGCAGGGAGAATTCACATTCAGTGGGACGCCAGCGACAATGCTGACTATGAGAAACCTTGGAGAGGACCTCATATGTGGGCAATCCCCCCCCATTCTAGGGGACCGAAAGCAATGGATGTCGAGCGGGTCTAACATGATACTGTGAAAGTTCAATCCATAGTGGCTCCAAGACAGCAGTGAGAGTCCCGTCCACAGGAAACCATCTCAAGCGGATCAGCAGCGTAGAGATGTCCCCAACCGATAGAGGCGAGCGGTCCATCCTGGGTCCCGACGAGCGGTCCATCCTGGGTCTCGACTCTGGACAGTCAGTACCTCATCCATGGTCATCGGACCGGACCCCCTCCACAAGGGAGGGGGGGACATAGGAGAAAGAAAAGAAGCGGCAGATCAACTGGTCTAAAAAGGAGGTCTATTTAAAGGCTAGAGTATACAGATGAGTTTTAAGATGAGACTTAAATGCTTCTACTGAGGTAGCATCTCGAACTGTTACCGGGAGGGCATTCCAGAGTACTGGAGCCCGAACGGAAAACGCTCTATAGCCCGCAGACTTTTTTTGAGCTCTAGGAATCACTAATAAGCCGGAGTCTTTTGAACGCAGATTTCTTGCCGGGACATATGGTACAATACAATCGGCAAGATAGGCTGGAGCTAGACCGTGTAGTATTTTATACGTAAGTAGTAAAACCTTAAAGTCACATCTTAAGTGCACAGGAAGCCAGTGCAGGTGAGCCAGTATAGGTGTTTATGTATGTATATATGTATATAAAGGTATATACAGTATAGGTATATATGTATGTATATATGTATATAAAGGTATATACAGTACAGGCGTAATATGATCAAACTTTCTTGTTCTTGTCAAAAGTCTAGCAGCCGCATTTTGTACCAACTGTAATCTTTTAATGCTAGACATTGGGAGACCCGAAAATAATACGTTACAGTAATCGAGACGAGACGTAACAAACGCATGGATAATGATCTCGGCGTCTTTAGTGGACAAAATGGAGCGAATTTTAGCGATATTACGGAGATGAAAGAAGGCCGTTTTAGTAACGCTTTTAATGTGTGACTCAAAGGAGAGAGTTGGGTCGAAGATAATACCCAGATTTTTTACAGAGTCACCTTGTTTTATTATTTGGTTGTCAAATGTTAAAGTTGTATTATTAAATAGAGGTCGGTGTCTAGCAGGACCGATAATCAGCATTTCCGTTTTTTTGGCATTAAGTTGCAAAAAGTTAGCGGACATCCATTGTTTAATTTCATTAAGACACGCTTCCAACTGACTACAGTCCGGCGTGTTGGTCAGCTTTAGGGGCATGTAGAGTTGGGTGTCATCAGCATAACAGTGAAAGCTAATACCGTATTTGTAATCCCCCCTTCAAAACAAATGTTTTGTAAAAACCAGTCACCTTTCTTCAAACATTATCTCCTCTGAGTGCGTTTGTTGTTTTGGCTTCAAACTCGCACAGGAGAGAGATTGAACCCTTTTGATTAAAAGTATTGAACAGAGTTTTGATAAGTTCTCAGGTTTTGATTTTACGCGCCTTCAAAGAACCCCTGTGCAAAGTCTCCTAAAAAATGTATTTTTTGCCTCTTTGAGCTGTTATTTGACCCCCTTAAAATGCTTCTAAACTCACCAAACTTGACACACACATCAGGTCTGGCAAAAATTGCGATCTGATGAAAAAACCTAACCTCAAAACTCAAAATTACGCTCTCCCGCCCCCCTAGGAATACAACACGGACAAACTGCTCCTAGGAAGAAAACAGACAAAACTGCTTGTAACTTCCGGTAGAAATGTCAGAGAGACATGAAACCAAAAGCACTATGTAGGTCTCACTTAGACCTACATTTTAATAATTAACATACTTTAGCAAAAATCAACAGGAAGTTTGATATTTTCACTTCAATACAACAACTGCATTACTTTCACAATGCATTAGATTCTCAAAATAGTGGCTCCAAGGTGTCTTCTAACGCTTATCCGGCCGTGGGTCTCGGGGGCAGCAGCCAAATGCGGACCCGAACAACGCTGCTTCCAGCTTTTTTTTGTTTGTATCCTGAACGATTTACGGAAATAGATCGTCTTCTTACCTGCACTTTGCCAGCGGAGTTTTCGTCTGCATCCTGGAAAAAACGACTGCACGCAGTAAAATGCGACCACGCTGTGACAAATACGAAAATAAAATACTTGTTTTGCAAGGTTTTGTCTTTTTGAGGCGTCAAATCAAGTCAGTGTCGTCATTCGCCACTCGGACGCTCTCATGGGATTTCACGTGCACCCAACAAACATTTTAGCTTAGCGTCAGCGCCGACATGGACTGCAGAAATGTGATTGATTAGCGTTTTCACAGAAGAGTCCCGAGCACAATAATTATTGTGTGAGCGAAAGCAGCAATAATTGAACATTTCCATGCAAACTGTTGGCTATGTACCTAAAATGTCGGTGCACTATTTAAAAAAAAAACAAAAATTGGTGGTTTGCAGCTTGTTGTGTTGTTTTCGATGATGTTTGATTCGCACAAAATAATAGCACAGCAGAAAAAATATATTATATATAAGTCTCATCTTAAAACTCATCTGTATACTCTAGCCTTTAAATAGACCTCCTTTTTAGACCAGTTGATCTGCCGCTTCTTTTCTTTCTCCTATGTCCCCCCCTCCCTTGTGGAGGGGGTCCGGTCCGATGACCATGGATGAAGTACTGACTGTCCAGAGTCGAGACCCAGGATGGACCGCTCGTCGGGACCCAAGATGGACCGCTCGCCTGTATCGGTTGGGGACATCTCTACGCTGCTGATCCGCTTGAGATGGTTTCCTGTGGACAGGACTCTCACTGCTGTCTTGGAGCCACTATGGATTGAACTTTCACAGTATCATGTTAGACCCGCTCGACATCCATTGCTTTCGGTCCCCTAGAGGGGGGGGGGGTTGCCCACATCTGAGGTCCTCTCCAAGGTTTCTCATAGTCAGCATTGTCACTGGCGTCCCACTGGATGTGAATTCTCCCTGCCTACTGGGTGTGAGTTTTCCTTGCCCTTTTGTGGGTTCTTCCGAGGATGTTGTAGTCGTAATGATTTGTGCAGTCCTTTGAGACATTTGTGATTTGGGGCTATATAAATAAACATTGATTGATTGATTGATATTGTTTTAACAGTTTTGTTTATTTACAATTACATAGCTCCCGAACGGCTCAGGAGGTTGAATGGGTCTCTTTACATACCTTACTTTCAATACAAGCTTGTTTGTTACTTTCTATAATTATCGTCAGTTCATTTAAGCCCCGAGCTTGTTATTTAAGGAAAAGAGCACAGACCACTTCGTGCTTAGTTTAAGCACACACAAATAATAGCAGGCTCGGAAACAAGTCGGGTAAAACACCCGCCAAGACTCCTGCTTCTATACAGAAAAACAATGAACTGCATTTATGTTAACAACTATTATTTAGTAAATATGCGCCGACACGCTCCTAATCAAGAATAATTATTCACAACAATGCATCCTGGGAAATCAGAAGCACTCCAGCGACTTGGGAGGCGGGGAGCACTTGAGTTGTTGTGTACTGTAGCCCAGGTGCGACAAACTATCGCAGAGGCGGCCAACATTCAAAACACACTTTATATCAATCAATCAATCAATGTTTACTTATATAGCCCTAAATCACTAGTGTCTCAAAGGGCTGCACAAACCACCACGACATCCTCGGTAGGCCCACATAAGGGCAAGGAAAACTCACACCCAGTGGGACATCGGTGACAATGATGACTATGAGAACCTTGGAGAGGAGGAAAGCAATGGATGTCGAGCGGGTCTAACATGATACTGTGAAAGTTCAATCCACAATGGATCCAACACAGTCGCGAGAGTCCAGTCCAAAGCGGATCCAACTCAGCAGCGAGAGTCCCGTTCACAGCGGAGCCAGCAGGAAACCATCCCAAGCGGAGGCGGATCAGCAGCGCAGAGATGTCGAGGCGGATCAGCAGCGCAGAGATGTCCCCAGCCGATACACAGGCGAGCAGTACATGGCCACCGGATCGGACCGGACCCCCTCCACAGGGGAGAGTGGGACATAGAAGAAAAGAAAAGAAACAGCAGATCAACTGGTCTAAAAAGGGAGTCTATTTAAAGGCTAGAGTATACAAATGAGTTTTAAGGTGAGACTTAAATGCTTCTACTGAGGTGGCATCTCGAACTGTTACCGGGAGGGCATTCCAGAGTACTGGAGCCCGAAATGAAAACGCTCTATAGCCCGCAGACTTTTTTTGGGCTTTGGGAATCACTAACAAGCCGGAGTCCTTTGAACGCAGATTTCTTGCCGGGACATATGGTACAATACAATCGGCAAGATAGGATGGAGCTAGACCGTGTAGTATTTTATACGTAAGTAGTAAAACCTTAAAGTCACATCTTAAGTGCACAGGAAGCCAGTGCAGGTGAGCCAGTATAGGTATATATGTATGTATATATGTATATAAAGGTATATACAGTATAGGTATATATGTATGTATATATGTATATAAAGGTATATACAGTATAGGTATATATGTATGTATATATGTATATAAAGGTATATACAGTATAGGTATATATGTATGTATATATGTATATAAAGGTATATACAGTATAGGTATATACAGTATAGGTATATATGTATGTATATATGTATATAAAGGTATATACAGTATAGGTATATATGTATGTATATATGTATATAAAGGTATATACAGTATAGGTATATATGTATGTATATATGTATATAAAGGTATATACAGTATAGGTATATATGTATGTATATATGTATATAAAGGTATATACAGTATAGGTATATATGTATGTATATATGTATATAAAGGTATATACAGTATAGGTATATATGTATGTATATATGTATATAAAGGTATATACAGTATAGGTATATATGTATGTATATATGTATATAAAGGTATATACAGTATAGGTATATATGTATGTATATATGTATATAAAGGTATATACAGTACAGGCGTAATGTGATCAAACTTTCTTGTTCTTGTCAAAAGTCTAGCAGCCGCATTTTGTACCAACTGTAATCTTTTAATGCTATATCGTGGGGCACTTGTTTCAAATTATAGTTTTAAATGTATACAATTCATATGTAATGTGCACACAAATCCAGCAGAGGTTTGTAACTTCATTCAGGATGTTGAGCGATTTCCAGCAAAATCCCAAAGACTTAGAGCAGGGGTGGGCATTACGTCGATCGACCCGAGGGTCCCTGGTTCAATCCCCACCTAGTACCAGCCTCGTCACGTCCGTTGTGTCCTGAACAAGACACTTCACCCTTGCTCCTGATGGGTGCTGGTTAGCGCCTTGCATGGCAGCTCCCTCCATCAGCGTGTGAATGGGTAAATGTGGAAGTTGTGTCAAAGCGCTTTGAGTATCTTGAAGGTAGAAAAGCGCTGTACAAGTAGAACCCATATATTTATTTATTTATAACATGTAATGGTCATTGGTCAAAGCATTTAAATCTCACCTTAAAACTCATTTGTATACTCCAGCCTTTAAATAGACTCCCTTTTTAGACCAGTTGATCTGCCGTTTCTTTTCTTTTTCTTCTATGTCCCACTCTCCTTTGTGGAGGGAGTCCGGTCCGATCCGGTGGCCATGTACTACTCGCCTATGTATCGGCTGGGGACATCTCTGCGCTGCTGATCAGCCTCCGCTTGGGATGGTTTCCTGCTGGCTCCGCTGTGAACGGGACTCTCGCTGCTGTGTTGGATCCATTATGGATTGATCTTTCACAGTATCATGTTCTCATATGTTCTCATAGTCATCAGTATCATCAGTATCACAGTATCATGTTCTCATAGTCATCATTGTCACCGACGTCCCACTGGGCGTGAGTTTTCCTTGCCCTTATGTGGGCCTACCGAGGATGTCGTAGTAGTTTGTGCAGCCCTTTGAGACACTAGTGATTTAGGGCTATATAAGTAAACATTGATTGATTGATTGATTGATGTTTTACGGCATCTTCTCCCCATCATCTTTGTTGTAGCGGTGTAGCGTGCAAGGACGGGAGTGAAAGAAATGTCAAAAGATGGAGCTAACTGTTTTAATAACATTCAGACTATACTTAAATTAATAACAGAGCAGCATCTCCTCATCCGTGGCTCATTCGTGCAATAACAAGGCCGGAAATGTGCCCGGTGAAAACCGGAATGTCCAATAACTAAAATTCCTTGGGTGAATCATGTAAACTCACTACACCGGTATGTTTTAGCGCTTTCATGGCAAGTTTAAAGACAGATACAAATAAGAACTTTACACTACTTTATATTACAAATGGCAACAGCGGAGGATGAATGTCCCATAACAAGAAGATAGAGAAAAAGAAGAAGCTTATCGACTACGATGTCAGACGCGCGCAGAATTTCAGGACTTATGCAGATCCCAAATACAGATCAGCAGGAAAAGTTTCTTTTGCATAATATTGTGAAAGAAAATGCCAGATAATGTCTTACCTAATACACACACCTTAAAAATACTCGTATGTTGAAGCACAGTACAATCCATCAAGCTGTGCGGCTTCATTGCTTACCAAAGTTGTATTAAAACATTTTCATAGATTTTTGAGCGCTGTGTGTAGTGTACTTTATTTTCAACGGAACATAGAACATTTTGATGTTGTTTACTTTAAGTCATATTGCAGTCTATATGTATCTCTTATTTGTGACTGCCATCCATCATTTTAAATAAAATAGCTTTGAGGTTGGTAAGCAAAACCAGAATTATTCCGTAGATAAGGTGTGCACTGTCGAGTTTTGAAGGAAAAAAAGATTTGAAGTGCGTCCTATAGTCCGGACCCAAGGGGAAGCAAACGTTCTAGACCAGGGGTGTTAAACTCAAATAGAGAGTGGGCCAAAATTCTAAACGGAACAAAGCCGCGGGCCAAAGTTGAACACCTTAACCTTTTAATAGGGACCCAAACAAGTTTTGCATTGAATATTGAACACGCAAGGCTTATATAACTTTATAGTGACATGCAAAATTGAGTTTTGTTGGTAGCGGGGGTGAATATTGTAGCGTCCCGGAAGAGTTAGTGCTGCAAGGGGTTCTTTTTTTTTGTTCTGTTGTGTTTATGTTGTCTTACGGTGCGGATGTTCTCCCGAAATGTGTTTGTCATTCTTGTTTGGTGTGGGTTCACAGTGTGGTGTAACAGTGTTAAAGTTGTTTATACGGCCACCCTCAGTGTGACCTGTATGGCTGTTGACCAAGTATGCCTTGCATTCACTTGTGTGTGTTTAGAAGCCGCATATATTACGTGACTTTGTATGGAGGAAAAGTGGACATGACGACAGGTTGTAGAGGATGCTAAAAGCAGTACCTTTAAGGCACGCCCCCAATATTGTTGTCTGGGTGGAAATTTGGGAGAATGGTTGCCCCGGGAGATTGTCGAGGCACTGAAATTCGGGATTCTCCTGGAAAAATCGGGAGGGTAGGCAAGTATGAGAATTAGCGTTGAATGCGGTGATACAGCGGCACCGCCACTGTATAATACCGGCGGGCCAGCTCTAATGTTAATTTATTATTGCCTCAAGAGCCAAATTAAATTACACGGCGGGCCAAATTTGGCCGGCGGGCCAGAGTTTGACACCCATGTTCCAGACTGTTATTGAGGCAAAGTTCAAAGGCCAGCATGTGTGATGGTATGGGGGTGCATTAGTGCCCAAGGCATGGCTAACTTACACATCTGTGAAGGCACTGTCACTAAATACAGTTGGTCGCTACATCTGTAAGTGCAAGTTAAAGCTCTACTATGCAAAGTGAAAGCCATTTATCAACAACATCCAGAAACGCCGCCGGCTTCTCTGGGCCCGAGATCATCTGAGATGGACTGATGCAAAGTGGATAAGTGTTCTGTGGTCTGACGAGTCCACATTTCAAATTGTTTTTGGAAATATTTGACATCATGTCATCCGGACCAAAAGGGAGGCGAACCATCCCGACTGTTATTGACGCAAAGTTGAAAAGCCAGCATCTGTGATGGTATGGGGGTGTATTAGTGCCCAAGACATGGGTAACTTACACATCTGTGAAGGCACCATTAATGCTGAAAGGTACATACAGGTTTTGGAGCAACATATGCTGCCATCTAAGTGTCGTCTTTTTCATGGACGCCCCTGTTTATTTCAGCAAGACAATGCCAAGCCACATTCAGCACGTGTTACAACAGCGTGGTTTCGTAAAAAAAAAGAGTGAGGGTACTTTCCTGGCCCATCTGCAGTCCAGACATGTCTCCCATGGAAAATGTGTGGCTTACTATGAAGCGTAAAATACGACAGCGGAGACCCCGGACTGTTGAAGGACTGAAGCTCTACATAAAACAAGAATGGGAAAGAATTCCACTTTCAAAGCTTCAACAATTAGTTTCCTCAGTTCCCAAACGTTTATTGAGTGTTGTTAAAAGAAAAGGTGATGTAACACAGTTGTGGTTATCTGAATTTTCCTTGCTCATTTCTGTTTTTATTTGCACACCATATTTACTCTCCTTCTTGTCCACAGTATGGAGTGCACCTGGCGCAGGACAGAAGCACACACCTGAAGTTGATTAGGGTGCCCTTATCTAACCTGGGTGCTGACGGCCTGTTAGCGTCAGAACGTTGTTGTTACTGCTGTTGCTTATTCAATCAATCAATCAATCAATGTTCATTTATATAGCCCCAAATCACAAATGTCTCAAAGGACTGCACAAATCATTACGACTACAACATCCTCGGAAGAACCCACAAAAGGGCAAGGAAAACTCACACCCAGTGGGCAGGGAGAATTCACATCCAGTGGGACGCCAGAGACAATGCTGACTATGAGAAACCTTGGAGAGGACCTCAGATGTGGGCAACCCCCCCCCCCCTAGGGGACCAAAAGCAATGGATGTCGAGCGGGTCTAACATGATACTGTGAAAGTTCAATCCATAGTGGCTCCAACACAGCCGCGAGAGTTCAGTTCAAGTGGATCCAAGACAGCAGCGAGAGTCCAGTCCACAGGAAACCATCTCAAGCGGAGGCGGATCAGCAGCGTAGAGATGTCCCCAACCGATACACAGGCGAGCGGTCCATCCTGGGTCTCGACTCTGGACAGCCAGTACTTCATCCATGGTCATCGGACCGGACATAGGAGAAAGAAAAGAAGCGGCAGATCAACTGGTCTAAAAAGGAGGTCTATTTAAAGGCTAGAGTATACAGATGAGTTTTAAGGTGAGACTTAAATGCTTCTACTGAGGTAGCATCTCGAACTGTTACCGGGAGGGCATTCCAGAGTACTGGAACCCGAACAGAAAACGCTCTATAGCCTGCAGACTTTTTTTGGGCTCTAGGAATCACTAATAAGCCGGAGTCTTTTGAACGCAGATTTCTTGCCGGGACATATGGTACAATACAATCGGCAAGATAGGCATTCATCCTATTCTCGTCCCACTTGCATACGCTCCAGTTTGGCTCGTGCATTCCACAGGTGTGCCTGTATATCCTAGCTTTTAGTTTACATTCCGTTTATCTGTTTCACTTCTTTCATGAAGTATTTTTTCCTAGCCTCGTCTAGCGTTTTTATTTGTACTTTTCTCCTCTGTTTTTCATTTTCTCAGTCAGTATTATTCCTAGCACTGTCTAGCGCTTTTGGTTTAGTTTTGGTAATTTATCATAGTAGTTTTTTCATGGTGTGTTTTTGTGCTTCCACCATCGCTTTCTGTTTTGGCTACGTCCACCTTCCGCCAAAATAAAGGAAGAACATTTTTCTTGAGGCGTTGAGGGGTTCCGGTTTGGTGTCCGCGGGATTAGGTCTCTGCTTTTCGCAGATGATGTGGTCCTGATGGCTTCATCTGGCCGGGATCTTCAACTCTCTCTGGATCGGTTCGCAGCCGAGTGTGAAGCGACCGGAATTAGAATCAGCACCTCCAAGTCCGAGTCCATGGCTCTCGCCCGGAAAAGGGTGGAGTGCCATCTCCGGGTTGGGGAGGAGACCCTGCCCCAAGTGGAGGAGTTCAAGTACCTAGGAGTCTTGTTCACGAGTGGGGGAAGAGTGGATCGTGAGATCGACAGGCGGATCGGTGCGGCGTCTTCAGTAATGCGGACGTTGTACTGATCCGTTGTGGTGAAGAAGGAGCTGAGCCGGAAGGCAAAGCTCTCAATTTACCGGTCAATCTACGTTCCCATCCTCACCTATGGTCATGAGCTTTGGGTCATGACCGAAAGGATAAGATCACGGGTACAAGCGGCCCAAATGAGTTTCCTCCGCCGTGTGGCGGGTCTCTCCCTTAAAGATAGGGTGAGAAGCTCTGCCATCCGGGAGGAACTCAAAGTAAAGCCGCTGCTCCTCCACATGGAGAGGAGCCAGATGAGGTGGTTCGGGCATCTGGTCAGGATGCCACCCGAACGCCTCCCTAGGGAGGTGTTTAGGGCACGTCCAACCGGTAGGAGGCCACGGGGAAGACCCAGGACACGTTGGGAAGACTATGTCTCCCGGCTGGCCTGGTAACGCCTCGGGATCCCCCGGGAAGAGCTAGACGAAGTGACTGGGGAGAGGGAAGGCTGGGCTTCCCTGCTTAGGCTGCTGCCCCCACGACCCGACCTCGGATAAGCGGAAGATGGTAGATGGATGGATGGATGGCATTTTCTACTACCAAAACGTCTCTGCATCCTTGGGTTCCACCCAATCAGTTCATAACAGTGGTGAACATGCCCTTTCCCAACTACTTTTGCATGAAATTCTAAGTTAAATACTATTTCCAAAAAAAGAATTAAGTTTATGAGTTTGAACATCAAATATCTTGTCTTTGTAGTGCATTCAACTGAATATGTGTTGAAAAGGATTTGCAAATCATTGTATTCCGTTTATGTTTACATCTAACACCATTTCCCAACTCATATGGAAACGGGGTTTGTACGATAAATACTTTTGAAAAGTAATTTTCCCAACAGTGGTGATGAAGTCGGTTCAAGCTCAGCACAATAATGTCGGATGGACGATGTCAATGAGGCTCTAAAAAATGACGGCGGAGATGACCTTCACACATCCTTTCATGTGCGCATGTATGATTAGAAGAGTGTGTACAGTATGTGTGTGACACTAAAACATGTCTCACTTACACACAATTGCTTATGTATCAGGAAATATGTGGATGTGGGATGAACCATTTTTGCTATTAAAAACACTCTCACACACACACACACACACACACACACACACACTTGCGATGATTGCTTTGATGATGCTTATCATTCCTGTCGGACTTGATTTGCAGATTAGCCTGAGCTGAGAAAGATTTGAAAGTGTATTTGCAAAGTATTTTTTAGTCTTTATCTCGTCGTTTTAGAGCCTGAACTGGTAACTGAGACATCATGAATATATAACAGCTCATTTGCATAAATATATATAAATATGATGGTGCCGTTTTGACGATTTTGAGTTCATTTGGTATAACTATCCAATCTCCATTGAGCCTATCCCAGCTGACGTTTGGCCAGAGGCGAGCTAATGAGCTGGTTACACAAGGAAACTTTGTACTTTGGAATGTTAATGTAGAGTTGTTGCTTTACTTTTAGCCGTAGTTTAATTATTTTGAAAAAAAAAAAAAGGGTCTTTTTTTTTTTTTTACTCCTTCCTCTCTTGCTCATTTATTTTGAACTTAATTGCCTTCATGTACCCCCGGCATATATTTTCCAGATGGAAAAAGACAGGAGTACATGGAACCGGGTTTTATTTTGTGCAATACTAAGAAAATAACACTGTTTTTTTTTTTTTTTAAGTGTTTTTATGTTGAAGAAACCTGTAATACAATTGCTAACATTGTCAAGCGTTGTGATTTTTAGGATGCAGATGAACGAGGTAATGGGAGGTAACTAAACGGGTATTTATTGATAAGCTAACAAAATGAGAGAGCAAAGAAAAGTGCTCTGCCTGGACAGAATATGAAGAAAATAAAACAAAAAAAAACACTCACGGGAAATGTGGAGCTGACAGCGTCCACAAAGTAGTGCATATTAGGTTTAGCATCAAAAATCTTCTCTGTAGTCCAATGAAACGATAACAACATCACCGATGTCCCGACAACCAAAGTTGGTACCAAAATATCAACATAAATAGTCTTGATTCCATACTTGCCAACCTTGAGACCTTCGATTTCGGGAGGTGGGGGTGGGGGCTGGGGGCTGGGGGGCGTGGTTAAGAGGGGAGGGATATATTTACAACCAATTCACCAACTCAAGTATTTCATATATATATATATATATATATATATATATATATATATATATATATATATATATATATATATATATATATATATATATATATATATATATATTGTTTTGCCTCCAATATATAGAATACACTCTTTTAACATACTTAAATAGTCAATATTTGGGACATTCATTCAGTGATTCTAAATTTGTGTGAATTGCACTGAATCTAAGAACCGATCATTTCCCCTCACCTGGTGCATTCACTCCCTCACTCTCTCATTCAGTCAGTCCTCTTCTGGGCCGTCTGCCGCTTGAGGAGAAGCAAGGAATTTTCATCAAGCCCTGTCAGCTGCTATAGTGGTGGCAGTCTTAAGGGATAATCGCTTACTCCTGACCTCTTGATATATGGTTCTTCTCCTGGTTTCTCTTGGTCGCTTTCGGTTTTGTCTTCCTTTAAGATGTCTAATAAAGGCGATGGCATTTGGCACACCTATCCAAGCCCTCTCTAACGTCGACTTTGAATGGTCTCTAACTAAAGTTGTGGTTGTTCTTTCGCAGAGTTTTTCATTTAAAATGCAGGGGTGCCCACACTTTTTCTGCAGGCGAGCTACTTTTCAATTGACCGACTCGAGGGGATCTACCTCATTTATATATATCATTTATATTTATTTATTTATGAAAGAGACATTTTTGTAAACAAGTTAAATGTGTTTAATGATAATACAAGCATGTGTAACACATATAGATGTCTTTCTTTCACAAAGACAAGAATATAAGTTGGTGTATTACCTGATTCTGATGACTTGCATTGATTGGAATCAGACAGTAATGATGATAACGCCCACATTTTCAAATGGAGGAGAAAAAAAGTTGTCCTTTCTGTACAATACCACATGAAAGTGGTTGGTTTTTGGCATCTAATTCATCCAGCTTCCATACACTTTACAAGAAAAACATTGGCGGCAAATTCCGTAGCTTGCTTGATTGACATTCACGGCACCCGAGGGTCTTGTGAGATGACGCTGGCTGCTGCCAGTTCATTATTATGAAAAAATGACAGAGAGGAAGGCGAGAAACACTTTTTATTTCAACAGACTCTCGCGCCGTCCCTTCCGTCAAAACTCTAAAGGCCGACTGCACATTTCCTATCTTCACAACAAAAGCCCTGCTTCATGCTGCCTGCGCTAACTAAATACAGAGTCTCGGAAAGCTGGCGTGCACATCACTTTCTGAGGGATCGCTTGTGCACGCCAGTTTTCCGAGACTCTGTATTTAGTTAGCGCAGGCAGCATGAAGCAGGGCTTTTATTGTGAAGATAGGAAATGTGCAGTCGGCCTTTAGAGTTTTGACGGAAGGTACGGCGCGAGAGTCTGTTGAAATAAAAAGTGTTTCTCGCCTTCCTCTCGGTCATATTTTCATAATAATGATCTTGCAGCAGCCAGCGTCATCTCACAAGACCCTCCGGTACCGTGAATGTCATTTAAGTGACGTCTTGGTGAAGATTGATGTTCACTCATTTTTAGGTCTATTTTTTTTAAAAGCCTGGCTGGAGATCGACTGACACACCCCCCGCGGTCGACTGGTAGCTCGCCATCGACGTAATGGGCACCCTTGATCTAATGGGTGAAGTGGTTTGATTTGAGTTGAGTTGAGTTTGTGTTTATTTTGAACATGCATGCATACAATATGATACATCACAATTTCCAGTTCCTCTATTGAACATGTTTGAAAAAGACTAGGAAGAAGCAAAGCCTTTTTAATCCTAACCCTTTTCCATTACATAGCAGTTTCTAAAACTTTTGTTCACTTCCTATTCTCAATGTAATCACATAAGTAATAACATTAAAAATATCCATCCATCCATCCATTTTCTACCGCTTATTCCCTTTTGGGGTCGCGGGGGGCACTGGCGCCTATCTCAGCTACAATCGGGCGGAAGGCGGGGTACACCCTGGACAAGTCGCCACCTCATCGCCGGGCCAACACAGATAGACAGACAACATTCACACACTAGGGCCAATTTAGTGTTGCCAATCAACCCAGGTGCATGTCTTTGGAAGTGGGAGGGGCCTATCCCCAGGTGCATGTCTTTGGAAGTGGGAGGGGCCTATCCCCAGGTGCATGTCTTTGGAAGTGGGAGGAAGCCCGAGTACCCGGAGGGAACCCACGCATTCACGGGGAGAACATGCAAACTCCACACAGAAAGATCCCGAGCCTGGATTTGAACCCAGGACTGCAGGACCTTCGTATTGTGAGGCAGACGCACTAACCCCTCTGCCACCGTGAAGCCCTACACATTAAAATAGATTAATAATAGTTAGTGAGGTAAGTTACATTTCATATGGTGAGATATATAAGATTATCGAGAAAATGAATGGATATATGTGTCAGGACGGGAGGTAGCAGCTTGTTGCGGGGTCGTTCTCCCAGGAAGGCAGACGGACTACTTGGGACATGGCGCGTAGGTAAAAACATGATTTAATCTTGACTAAAAAAAGGTTCAAACAAAAGGCGAAGGCAAAAACAACTTGGGACATGAAACATGAACTAAACAACGCAATGAACTGTGGTTTGAATAACAAAATAACTTACTTGACATTGAATAAAACAAGCAAAATGGAGCATGAAACGAATTCAATGACACCAGGGCGACTGACTGGCAAAGACGAGCTCAAATACTGCCTCTGATTAGTTTTCGGGAAGCAGGTGAGCAGGCGAGCACTAATCAGAGACAGGTGGACACAATGAGTAACAAAGGGAACCAGACAAGGTAGTGGAAAAAAACAGGAACTTAAAGAGTCCAAAGGTCAACAGAACATAGCCAAACAAGACATGATCAAAAAGACATGACAATATAAAACAAATTCAGAATGTTTATCATGGTTCCTCTTCGTACTTTGTAAACACAACATTTGAAGGGTTTCTTGAAGTGGATCATATTACTACATTGTTTGATTGATTTGCTGGATCCATTCCATAGTTTAATCCAACATACTGATATATTGAAGGTTTTAAGTGACGTACGTGCGTCAAAATGTTTCAAAATTACATTTTTCTCTAAGATTCAATCAATCAATGTTTATTTATATAGCCCCAAATCACAAATGTCTCAAAGGACTGCACAAATCATTACGACTACAACATCCTCGGAAGAACCCACAAAAGGGCAAGGAAAACTCACACCCAGTGGGCAGGGAGAATTCACATCCAGTGGGACGCCAGTGACAATGCTGACTATGAGAAACCTTGGAGAGGACCTCAGATGTGGGCAACCCCCCCCCCCCCTCTAGGGGACCGAAAGCAATGGATGTCGAGCGGGTCCAACATGATACTGTGAAAGTTCAATCCATAGTGGCTCCAACACAGCCGCGAGAGTTCAATTCAAGCGGATCCAAGACAGCAGCGAGAGTCCCGTCCACAGGAAACCATCTCAAGCGGATCAGCAGCGTAGAGATGTCCCCAACCGATACAGGCGAGCGGTCCATCCTGGGTCCCGACGAGCGGTCCATCCTGGGTCTCGACTCTGGACAGCCAGTACTTCATCCATGGTCATCGGACCGGACCCCCTCCACAAGGGAGGGGGGGACATAGGAGAAAGAAAAGAAGCGGCAGATCAACTGGTCTAAAAAGGAGGTCTATTTAAAGGCTAGAGTATACAGATGAGTTTTAAGGTGAGACTTAAAAGATTATAATTTCCAACACTCTGAGCCATATTGAAGGACTTTTAGGACATTACACTTGAAGGTATTGATCTTTGTGTGGATGCTAAATCCATCTGAGCTCTAGATAGATTCAAGGATAGACAAAGTTTGATTTGCTTTGCCGATTCTTGCATTGACCTCAGTATCGCAGTCGCCATTTGCGGTCATCTCGTTGCCCGGATGGACAACATCCTGTCCGACCTTTATTGGATTTCCATTCGTAATGATAAGGTTGGTGGTTATTCTTCAATCAATCAATCAATGTTCACTTATATAGCCCTAAATCACTAGTGTCTCAAAGGGCTGCACAAACCACTACGACATCCTCGGTAGGCCCACATAAGGGCAAGGAAAACTCACACCCAGTGGGACGTCGGTGACAATGATGACTATGAGAACATGATACTGTGATACTGATGATACTGATGACTATGAGAACATATGAGAACATGATACTGTGAAAGATCAATCCATAATGGATCCAACACAGTCGCGAGAGTCCAGTCCAAAGCGTATCCAACACAGCAGCGAGAGTCCCGTTCACAGCGGAGCCAGTAGGAAACCATCCCAAGCGGAGGCTGGATGTAGCCGCCAACGTATTCCCATGCTAGTTAGCATGTTTAGCACGCACGCGTCTATCAGTCCAAAACGGCCCGATATGTCCATATCCAGAAGTGTCTGGCGGTCGTACGTGATCACGGAGTGACCACGATGCGAGCCAGCCATGAAGTCTGCAGAACTGTCCGGCATTTCCGCCAAATGTTCCATCTTTAGCAAGAGCACCGCAGTGTCGCAGCCCGTCCGGGCGCCGCCATCTTGCAGTTTATCATCTTGCAGTTTATTCTTCAGGACCGTTGTCTTTTTTCCATTGACTGTTAGGTCGATGGTACTGGCTGTCTGTCTTTTTGTTGTGCATCTTGGTACCAGTGTGAAAGTCATGCTGTATCATCTGCATAATCCAGATCTTCCAAGACTGAGGTTAGAGTCCTGTGGATGCTTCTGTGCTTTAATTTAGAGTTGCAGCACATCACCCAGTCCATCCCCAAGGAGAAACGTATTTACGGTACAATCGGCCCTAAAATCCATTTCACCACAGAAGCCTTTTCAAACCCTCTGTATCGTATTCTATTCCTGCCTCCCAAATGCATCAGTTTTGGTGGATCCATGTTTTAATTGACTGACAAACAAGGGTTTGTGTATAAGCAAGCTGCAGATGCAATGGTCATGGTGCCAATGGTGTCACATTTCCAGTGATCTACGGTCTGCCTATGTGAGCAGCCAAGAAATGTAACAATGTGCCAGAACAGGCAGAGGGGAAAAAAGCCACCGTGAATGCAAACAATACGAGTTTCCTAAAATCCTTTACACAACATCGCTAGCGAGAAAGCAAAGCATTCATCGCAATGAAAAGGCCTCAAGGATACAAACAATATGTTGTATCCTAGAAGCATTTAAGTCTCATCTTAAAACTCATCTGTATACTCTAGCCTTTAAATAGACCTCCTTTTTAGACCAGTTGATCTGCCGCTTCTTTTCTTTCTCCTATGTCCCCCCCTCCCTTGTGGAGGGGGTCCGGTCCGATGACCATAGATGAAGTACTGGCTGTCCAGAGTCGAGACCCAGGATGGACCGCTTGTCGGGACCCAGGATGGACCGCTCGCCTGTATCGGTTGGGGACATCTCTACGCTGCTGATCCGCTTGAGATGGTTTCCTGTGGACGGGACTCTCACTGCTGTGTTGGAGCCACTATGGATTGAACTTTCACAGTATCATGTTAGACCCGCTCGACATCCATTGCTTTCGGTCCCCTAGAGGGGGGAGGTTGCCCACATCTGAGGTCCTCTCCAAGGTTTCTCATAGTCAGCATTGTCGCTGGCGTCCCACTGAATGTGAATTCTCCCTGCCCACTGGGTGTGAGTTTTCCTTGCCCTTTTGTGGGTTCTTCCGAGGATGTTGTAGTCGTAATGATTTGTGCAGTCCTTTGAGACATTTGTGATTTGGGGCTATATAAATAAACATTGATTGATTGATTGATTGTGTGAGACACGCTAAATGATATTTTTATTTTGTTACAAGGAAATTCGATTTAGCTTCGATGCTTCAAGCCGGCGATTTCAAAGAGGAGGAAATAAATGCCATTGAAAGTAAGACAGAAAAGGGGATTTACATATTCCCCCCTCCTTGGTGCATGACATAATTAAAAGATTACAGGAATATGGAGGAATTCCAGTGCATGAAGGGCAGGAGAATTATCTCTCAACACGTGTGATCTATGATCCCTCAGATGGTACAGGAAGAACCACGGATTGTCACCACCATCTATAGCTCATTTACAGTACAAGCATGGTGGATAATTACTTCGCCAAAATAAATCCAGTAAGTAAATAAAGTCAATCATGGTATAATGTATCATTTTTAGCTTGCTTTTACAGCTTCTTCAAATCCCAGGACAGCTACTGAGAGCAAAAGGTGCACTCCTTCTTCTACCAAAGCCCAAAAAAAGTCTGCGGGCTATAGAGCGTTTTCCGTTCGGGCTCCAGTACTCTGGAATGCCCTCCCGGTAACAGTTCGAGATGCCACCTCAGTAGAAGCATTTAAGTCTCACCTTAAAACTCATTTGTATACTCTAGCCTTTAAATAGACTCCCTTTTTAGACCAGTTGATCTGCCGTTTCTTTTTTTTTTCTTCTATGTCCCACTCTCCCTTGTGGAGGGGGTCCGGTCCGATCCGGTGGCCATGTACTGCTTGCCTGTGTATCGGCTGGGGACATCTCTGCGATGCTGATCCGCCTCCGCTTGGGATGGTTTCCTGCTGGCTCCGCTGTGAACGGGACTCTCGCTGCTGTGTTGGATCCGCTTTGGACTGGACTCTCGCGACTGTGTTGGATCCATTGTGGATTGAACTTTCACAGTATCATGTTAGACCCGCTCGACATCCATTGCTTTCCTCCTCTCCAAGGTTCTCATAGTCATCATTGTCACCGACGTCCCACTGGGTGTGAGTTTTCCTTGCCCTTATGTGGGCCTACTGAGGATGTCGTGGTGGTTTGTGCAGCCCTTTGAGACACTAGTGATTTAGGGCTGTATAAGTAAACATTGATTGATTGATTGATTGACTTTGGTAACATTTTGTACCGCTGAACTGTATACAAAAGGAAGGAAATTTGTCAAAATATGCAGCCCTATTTGTTGCCATGTGCATTTGTATTTTTTTTTACAAATGCCATAAATGGTGGAGCTGGTATTCAACCCTTAAGTTTGACCCCAAAAGTCAGATTGACGTAATTTCTCACTTGGCTCAACGAACCTTATAAAACCTTCACTGGAACTTCGTTTTTTTAGGGGACTGACACAGCAAGCGAACATGATTTGCATTTTCATTTTTTCATTGCACTCTTTCCGATTTGATGATGTAACCAGGCTTGTGCAAAATACCAAATTCAATTAAGAAAGTCTCCCGAATTTCAATTTAATCCCATTTTCTTTAAATTGAAAATACGGAAATTAGCACCATGACATTTTGGACCCTATATATGCTCTATTTCCCTATGTTCTGTAACATTTCCTACCATGAATTGATTAACGTGGACCCCGACTTAAACAAGTTGAAAAACTTATTCGGGTGTTACCATTTAGTGGTCAATTGTACGGAATATGTACTGTACTGTGCAATCTACTAATAAAAGTATCAATCAATCAAAGTCCTGGTACTCTTGTTATTGTCAGGTTGGTGACGAACCCCAGGCATCGAATAGGTAAACATAATTCAATGTCCAGAAATATAAAAATAAAGAAGAAAGACAAACCAGAAACTGGGAGGACAAACTGGAAAAAGGGAAGAGGGATCCAGCAAACAGGAACTAGGAACAAACAAACTGGAAGCAGGGAACAAAAAGACAGAAAGATACAAACAGCTACCGAATATAGCTTATCGCTACCGATACACTGACATCGACATGACCAGTAGGAACGACAAGTAGAAATGACAATAATCCAGCACTGACTGGAGGAGAAAGCAGGTCTAAATAGTGGCTGGCTGATTGACACCAGGTGTGGCCAGGTGCCTATCAGCCACAGCTGAGGGGACACAGTAGTCAGGGAGACAAACAGGAAACAGAACCAAAATAAGAGTGCTGACAGGAACTAAAGACAGGAAACAAAGAGAAATGCATAGGAAAAACTAAGACATAGTCAAACCGTCAGGGACAAGCCTGACAGTTTTGATATTATTTCCTGTTTGATCTTTGTGTTTTGCAGCACTTTTAATTTCCGTACCTTCCCCTGCCGGCACACCTGTTTGCCATTGCTGATTAGTTCCAATTAGTTCCACCTTGTCCCCTCCTTCAGTGCTGGTTCATTATCTTCTGCACGCCAAAGCGTTCTGTTGCTTCCCAGACTTCCTGCTAGACCTGTATTTTTTTTCTGCCAGTTACCTGATAAAAGGACTTCTTGATTGCACTTTGCCTACCTTCTCTGCATCCTGGGATCATGTCAAAAGCAACTATGCGCAATGGTCAAAATATAACTAAGTTTATCAGTTCGAGCTCATAGACTTAAGATTGTTCAGATTTAGTCTAGCGGCTGGTACCAAAACCCGTTATATTTATACTCCAAAACCAGGGGGGTGTGCCGAGCCAAGGGTGGTTTTGCTATCTGCGACACCACCTGTCTCCCACATACAACACTGTCCTTTCAACTATTCCTAAAAGACTCAGAAATTTAGCCTCCAACAAATTAGTTCAAGTTAACGTTAAAAGTACCAATGATAGTCACACACACACACACTAGGTGCGGCAAAATTATTCTGTACATTTGACCAATCACCCTGGATCACCCCCCGAGGGGAGCAGTGAGCAGCAGCGGTGATTCATTTTTGGTGATTCAACCCCCAATTCCACCCCTTGATGCTGAGTGTCAAGCAGGTAGGTAATGGGTCCCATTTGTATAGTCTTTGGTATGACTCGGCCAGGGTTTGAACTCAAAACCAACCGATCTCAGGGCGGACACGCTAACCACTAGGCCACTGAGTTACACCGAGAATGCCATTGGTGCTATTTGTTTACAACTGAATGGAATGCTTATGTGGGGGATTCCGACTATTGTGGACTGGTAGTAGTCGATCCACAATGATCATTCTGCCACACAGTACTTCAATGCTAATGAGGAGAAATTACACTCCAATTGGCTTTTTGACAGTAGAATTTCTCATTTGCATCAAAACACTTGTTTTTCTCACTACGATAGGGCAAAACCATCCTTGCCCAGACACCCACAACTGGTTTTGGATTATAAACAGTTGGGGTTTTGGGCACCAGCCACTAGACTAGATCTGACCAATCTAAGTCTATGAGCATGAACTGATGAAGTCTACTCGGATGAGCGGTGGAACGTTTTCTAAGACGAACCAAACAGTCCAGTTGCAATCGGTTGAATGCCCTCAGATGGATCACATACTGTATTTCATAGAAATATTATTACTGTGAACCTCGTGTACACTTTATATCTCAATTATGGCAAACATTTTTCATTAGTCTTTTCATGAACTATGTAACCAGGTGATGTCTTGTTTCTTTTCTGTTATAATTCTCCAAGGTTTAGTTTCTATTTATTGTCAGGTTTGTACCTGACAGATTGGTCTATGTCTTAGTTTTTCCTCTGCATTTGTCTTTGTTTCCTGTTCTTAGTTCCGGTCAGCACTCTAATTTTGGTTCTGTTTCCTCTTTGTGATATGTCCCCTCAGCTGTGACTGATTGGCACCTGGCCACACCTGGTGTCAATCAGCCAGGAACTATTTAGACCTGCTTTAGTCAGTGGTGGATTATTGTCGTGTCTATGTCACCACTACCTGTCAATGGCATTATTACTTATCGTTGTAGCTGTGTCTACTTTTGTTCACTCTGCTCATGCCATAGTTCCTTCCCGTCACAGTAAGTGTTTTTGTTCATAGCCAAATTTGTTCTTTGACTTGTGCGCGTCTTTTGTTTGGTTTTGTGTTAGTGTTCAATTGAATCATGTTTTCTTACACGATGCCAGCCGCCTTCTCTGCATCTTGGGGATGGTCACCAACCCAATGTGACATTTATGTTGCCAGCGCGTCTATCCTATCCCCCTTAGTCTGTTGATTGGAGCGTTGAGCTCTCACACTGTCCTCTGTGTTTGGTAATTAGGACAAACACCTGCTGCCAATCCCTCAGCTCGCTAGTCTTCGTTCAGTCCGGCTTTTTTTTATTGCGGCTAGCATGTTACTACGAGCGACAGGTATGTTTCTTTCTTTTGTCTACTGTAATATGCTAAGAACCACGTTTTGTGGTTCTCTCTGGCACTCATCTAGGGTGGACGCTCCCCTTGTCCTCTCCCTTATCTCTCCTGCTTGTCTTGACTTAACTTTCTTGTTGCCTCTTTTTGCACTGCTCTACAAATCTAAACATTGAAACTATTTAACTGGCCTCAACAAAATTGACAAGATCTTGGGTTTGGGGGACGAAGCGGTTGTTGCTGGACACACCACGGAATCTTGGGAGAAGAAGGAGTGCCGCGTGCCTGGCGACCATTTTCTGTCGAGGATGTGGAGATATCCACCTATTCGGAATTATGACAACAGGTCATCTGCTGATTGGAGTAAGCGTTGCTCCGGTTTGTCGACAAATTGGAAGTTGCTGGCAGTCTTCAAAGTACCCCAAAGCTGCCACAAATGATTGGAGGATGCGGGAAGAACTGTGGATTACCTCGGACTGTCTACCCCGCAGTTTTGAGGACCAGTCATAGACAATTTAGAGTGAAAAGCAATTTTCACCCGCATACAAAACATTCTAACTTGGATTGTTTCCCTGGCTTGGAGACTCTCCCGAAGGACGGTATAGTGAAGACACAACAAACCTCCTTCTTGTCTCTCAAGGACACAGACCTGTTGTTGTTGACTTTGGACTAGCGACTGCACATTACATCAAGGCCACGGAACAGAGACACACTACGGGCTTACACACACATCCACGGAAATATATGCCACACATACACACCCCGTCCCCCCAACCCAACACCCTTGACGCAAATCCCGTAGGGGTGATGAATGGATGGTCAGCGCCTGAGAGCTGCGGGCTACCACCATGACATTGAAATACCTTCCCTCTGTTGCTAGATATCTGGAGATGTATGTTGTAATATGTATATGTGCTTTGCTATGGAGGTTTTATCCCACTCCAGACTGGGCCCCCTTAGGAGCCTTGGCACGCATATATGTGTCCTCTTTTTGGGATTTAAGACTATGGTCAGCCTACCTAAGCGCAACACCCTCCATCCTTTTTTCTACCGCAACACATATTCTATAAAACAGATTTAATGAAATTGTCACGTAATGTTGGTGACAAACCCCAAGATGCAGAGACGGCAGGTTAGGTGCAGGAAAACATGATTTAATGTCCAAAATTAAGGCAAAAGGCAAACTGGAAACGGGGAACAGGAACCAGCAAACTGCCCACAGCATATAGCTTACAACGACAATACTCCAGCCCTGACTGGAGGGCAAAGCAGGTCTAAATAGCAGCTGGCTGATTGACAGCAGTTGTGGCCAGGTGCCAATCAGCCGCAGCTGAGGGGGAACAGCGCTCAGGGAGAAAAGCAGGAAACTGAACCAAATGAAGAGCGCTGACAGGAAATAAAAACAAACAGAGGAAAAACTAAAACATAACTAAACTGTCAGGGACAAACCTGAGAGAAATGTTGGTGTAAAATTGGTGTAAAAAATGTATTTCCCAGAATGCTGTACTTTATCCAAGTAAATTTTATAAAATGTTTGCATTTAAAAAGTATTTTAGTAATTAAAAACTTTGTTAAATTTGACAAACGTGTCCTGTTACTTAAAAGGGAACTGCACTTTTTTTTAAATTTTATTTTGCTCATCTATATTAATGACAAGAAGACTCAAGGTTTGAGTTTTTTTCGCTTTCCGACCTATTGAAATCGTTTTTGGTGGCTAGCAATGCAGCTAATTAAAACAATCAATTCTACCTCTAAATCACTTTAAAAACTTTCAAAAGCCATCAAAGGTAAACTGTATAAAAAACAAACTGTTGCGACATTGTTATTGTGAGAGCAAACACGAAGAAATTGTTTTTCTATCGTATCAACACATTGGCGTGCTTTAGCATTAGCCGTAAAAGCTAACTACCGCAACATTTTTCAACAACACTTAATGCATTTTAGTATGTAATGCACTACACTGCGATACGACACCAATTTGGACTGACTGAAAAACATTAACAATCCTATTACAGTAACTACAAAGTATTAGCCCACATTTCATTGTTTTATTTATACACTGCTGAGCTAGCCAAACAGTATATGTCCTGTAGTTGTACTAACATGGTAGGCTGGGTGTATCATGATCGATATTAAAGTTCCTCACTCGATGGACAGCTGTTCGTCTGGTCCAGCTGGCCCGGGACGTTTCTTGTTGATTTTGGGCAAGCAATCCATTTATGTTGAAATAGCTTGGCTCCAAGTTCCATTTTGAGAAAAAAATGCTGTTAACCTCACTCTCCTGGCTTCCATCTGGGCCAACATCTCACTCTTCCTTAGTGCTCGCTTCTATAAGCAGCAGTATATTTACCTTCAAAAGTGTAAGGTTGTAAATCCTCATTAGTCCAAAAATAGTGGTTTTCCTTGTCTGTTACAAAGTCTGCCATGATTACAAAACACACTAGTGTTTGATTCCAGAAGTAAGAACACACATTGTCACCAGAAATCAAAGGTGCGCTGCTATGGAACAGAAATCAACATGCAGAATAAATCAGTCCCGGAAATGATTAAAATGATCAAAATACGGTAAATATTGTTTATACATGTTACTAGACTACACGGTCTAGCTCCATCCTATCTTGCCGATTGTATTGTACCATATGTCCCGGCAAGAAATCTGCCTTCAAAGGACTCCGGCTTATTAGTGATTCCCAAAGCCCAAAAAAAGTCTGCGGGCTATAGAGCGTTTTCATTTCGGGCTCCAGTACTCTGGAATGCCCTCCCGGTAACAGTTCGAGATGCCACCTCAGTAGAAGCATTTAAGTCTCACCTTAAAACTCATTTGTATACTCTAGCCTTTAAATAGACTCCCTTTTTAGACCAGTTGATCTGCCGCTTCTTTTCTTTTTCTCCTATGTCCCACTCTCCCTTGTGGAGGGGTCCGGTCCGATCCGGTGGCCATGTACTGCTTGCCTGTGTATCGGCTGGGGACATCTCTGCGCTGCTGATCCGCCTCCGCTTGGGATGGTTTCCTGCTGGCTCCGCTGTGAACGGGACTCTCGCTGCTGTGTTGGATCCGCTTTGGACGGGATTCTCGCGACTGTGTTGGATCCATTATGGATTGAACTTTCACAGTATCATGTTAGACCCGCTCGACATCCATTGCTTTCCTCCTCTCCAAGGTTCTCATAGTCATCATTGTCACCGACGTCCCACTGGGTGTGAGTTTTCCTTGCCCTTATGTGGGCCTACCGAGGATGTCGTCGTGGTTTGTGTTGTGGTTTGTGCAGCCGTTTGAGACACTAGTGATTTAGGGCTATATAAGTAAACATTGATTGATTGATTGATATACAGACTTGCAGTGTGTATACAAAACAATGGAGGGTTTTGAAGTTGTTTTAGGGTTAGGTTAGGGTTAGGTTTAGGGTTAGGATTCGGGTTAGGGTTAGGGTTAGGGTTACCGACGACAGCTACGCTACAACAAAGATGGCACGGAGATGGCAAGAATGTGTGGATATCCTGCGACACTCAAAGCAGATTTATTTCCAACGATAAAGTCAACGAAATCACAAAGGTGAGTTTTGTTAATGTTATTGACTTATGTGCTAATCAGACATATTTGGTCACGGCATGACTGCTAATCGATGCTAACATGCTATTTAGGCTAGCTGTATGTACATATTGCATCATTACGCCTCATTTGTAGCTATATTTGCATCCAGCCTTTCCCTCCACCCACATTTAATGCCAAACAAACACATACCAATCGTTGGTTAGAAGGCGATCGTCAAATTCGTCCTCGCTTCCTCCCGTGCCGCTGTCTGTCGTGATATGGCTCAATAGCTTCAGTTTCGTCTTCAATTCCGTTTTCGCTATCCGCCTCCACACTCCAACCATCCGTTTCAATACAAGCGTAATCTGTTGAATCGCTTACGGCGCTGAAATCCGAGTTTGAATCCGAGCTAATATCGCTATATCCTTCTGTGCTATCCGCTATGTTTGTTTCTGTGTGGTCACGCTGTGACGTCACAGGATAATGGACGGGTCTATATAACGACGGTTAAAATCAGGCACTTTGAAGCCGTTTTTCGGGATATTGCGTGATGGGTAAAATCGTGGAACTGTGGACCAGCTCTATACTCTCCGCATGGTTCTTGAGGGTGCATGGGAGTTTGCCCAACCAGTCTACATGTGCTTTGTGGACTTGGAGAAGGCATTGGACCGTGTCCCTCGGGAAGTCCTGTGGGGAGTGCTCAGAGAGTATGGGGTATCGGACTGTCTTATTGTGGCGGTCCGCTCCCTGTATGATCAGTGTCAGAACTTGGTCCGCATTGCCGGCAGTAAGTCGAACACATTTCCAGTGAGAGTTGGACTCCGCCAAGGCTGTCCTTTGTCACCGATTCTGTTCATAACTTTTATGGACAGAATTTCTAGGCACAGTCAAGGTGTTCAGGGGTTCCGGTTTGGTGACCGCAGGATTAGGTCTCTGCTTTTTGCAGATGATGTGGTCCTGATGGTTTCCTCTGACCGGGATCTTCAGCTCTCGCTGGATCGGTTCGTGACCGGAATGAGAATCAGCACCTCCAAGTCCGAGTCCATGGTTCTCGCCCGGAAAAGGGTGGAGTGCCATCTCCGGGTTGGGGAGGAGACCCTGCTCCAAGTGGAGGAGTTCAAGTACCTAGGAGTCTTGTTCACGAGTGAGGGAAGAGTGGATCGTGAGATCGACAGGCGGATCGGTGCGGCGTCTTCAGTAATGCGGACGTTGTACCGATCCGTTGTGGTGAAGAAGGAGCTGAGCCGGAAGGCAAAGCTCTCAATTTACTGGTCGATCTACGTTCCCATCCTCACCTATGGTCATGAGCTTTGGGTCATGACCGAAAGGATAAGATCACGGGTACAAGCGACTGAAATGAGTTTCCTCCGCCGTGTGGCGGGTCTCTCCCTTAGAAATAGGGTGAGAAGCTCTGTCATCCGGGAGGAACTCAAAGTAAAGCCGCTGCTCCATCACATGGAGAGGAGCCAGATGAGGTGGTTCGGGCATCTGGTCAGGATGCCACCCGAACGCCTCCCTAGGGAGGTGTTTAGGGCACGTCCAACCGGTAGGAGGCCACGGGGAAGACCCAGGACACGTTGGGAAGACTATGTCTCCCGGCTGGCCTGGGAACGCCTCGGGATCCCCCGGGAAGAGCTAGACGAAGTGGCTGGGGAAAGGGAAGTCTGGGTTTCCCTGCTTAGGCTGCTGCCCCCGCGACCCGACCTTGGATAAGCGGATGGGTAAAATTTTGAGAAAAACTTCGAAAAATAAAATAAGTCATTGGGAACTGATTTTCATTGGTTTTAACCCTTCAGAAATTGGGATAATTTTCCCCTTGAACAATTGGCAAAATTACCCCAATTCCCCTTTAAGGAATTTCTCTGAACTGCAATCAGTTCAATTCCACTTCCTGCAATTCCAATTCAAACCCAGTGGGGTGGAGACAATTGAATTCCAATTCAATTGTTTCTAAATGATTTGATTTGATTTGAAATTCCATCTATTTTTTTTTTCTACCGCTTGTCCCATTCAGGGTCGCGGGGTTTGCCGGAGACTATCTCAGCTGCATTTGGGCGGAAAGGCAGGTTACACCCTGGACAAGTCACTATCTCATTGCACATTCACACACTAGGGCCAATTTAGTGTTGCCAATCAACCTATCCCCAGGTGCATGTCTTTGGAAGTGGGAGGAAGCCGGACTAGCCGGAGGGAACCCACGCAGTCACGGGGAGAACATGCAAACTCTACACAAATTTGGAATTTTGCACTAGCCTGGTAGTAACCAAAAAGTTGTCCAACCCCATGTGGGCACATTTTGAAATACTTATACTGTATACTTTTATTTTAACATGGTTATTTTTCTTCTGTGTTTTCATGCATCTACTTTGCAGATCCCAGCCTGGCTGGAAAAGCTAAAAAAAAATCAAGGTGTAGTGTTTTAAATTGAACTCTACCACTTTGTGCAAATGTTGCTACGGTAAAAGTTTAATTACGGCTACATTCTAGTAGCACCTTGTGACAGGTCTCCAGCCGTCATCATGAGGGGTGCAAGGACCATCGATGCAAGACGCGTGGTAGCAGGTTTGACTCTTGTTTATTGTTCCAATAAACATGTTGTGGTTCGAGTCGGTCGCGCCAATTTCTAGCCCGACATCCTTTTCTGCTCTTCTCGGCGTGCCTTTCGGTGAACAGTGGCTGCGTCTTCCGCGGGGGTTCATCTTCCTTTGAGTCGTTCTCGTCGTCTTTGTTGTTTTTGTTGTCCGTCGTTTCCTCTTTGACTTCTGCCACGATTGCTCCTCCTTCTCCCCTTTTATGCTGCAGCAGAAGATGCAGGGATTGAGAGCAGGTGTGTCGTTTACGCACCTGACTCTGATGGCTGCAGTGTCGCTCCAGGCGTGCCCCACCTCTCCCTCCTGGCCACCGTCTTGGGCAGGACCGCTGTTTGTCCTAGCCTTCTGTCGGCTCGTCGGCTCCGTCTCTCCACACACCTGTATCGTTTTTTGCTGGTTGAATCAAAAGAGAGGCATGGTCAATATTCAGAGTTTCATCGCTCATAGTTAATATTGTTAATTCCACATTGGAGTGGTGGGTAGAGCAGCCGTGCCAGAAACCTGAGGGTTGCATGTTCGCTGCCAGCCTCTTGCCATCCAAATCACTGCCGTTGTGTCCTTGGGCAGGATACTTCACCTGTACCCCCAGTGCCGCTCACACTGGTGAATGAATGATGGTTGGTGGTCAGAGGGGCAATAGGCGCAAACTGGCAGCCACGCTTCCATCAGTCTACCCCAGGGCAACTGTGGCTACAAATGTAGCTTACCACCAACAGGTGTGACTGAATCATGGGTTCTCACTTTTTTGGGTGTCTAGAAAAGCGTTGTATAAATCTAATCCATTATTATTTTTATTAATATCGGACTGCCGATATTATCGGCCTAAAAATGCTTTAAAATGTGACATCGGAAATTAACAGTATCGGTTTCAAAAAGTTAAATTAATGACTTTTTAAAACGCTGCTGTACGGACTGGTACACAACTGTAGAGAGAAGTACAGAGCGCCAATAAACCTTGAAGGCACTGCCTTTGCGTACCAGCACAGTCACATAATGTTTACAGCTTTTCACAGACACAATTGAATTCAAGGCATACTTGGTCAACAGCAATACAGGTCACACTGAGGGTGGCCGTATAAACAACTAAACACTGTTACAAATATGCGCCACACTGTGAACCCACACCAAACAAGAATGATGAACACATTTAGAGAGAACATCCGCCCCGTAACAACGGAACAAATGCCCAGAACCCCTTGCAGCACTAACTCTTCCGGGATGCTACAATATGCACCCCCAGTGGGGCATCACAACACAATTAGGCATAATAATGTGTGTATACCACGACTGTATTTATCGGTATCGGTTAATATCGGAAGCCGTAATTAAGAGTTGGACAATATCGGAATATCAGCTTTCAGCAAAAAAGCCATTATCAAACATCTCTAATTATTATTATTGTTATTGTTATTATTATTATTATTATTATTATTATTATTATCTTTGTTATTGTTTCCATATGACTTTGGAAATTGTGTTAGATGTAAAATATAAACGGAATACAATGATTTGCGAATCATTTTCAAGCCATATTCAGTTGAATATGCTACAAAGACAACATATTTTGCAAATAATCATTAACTTTAGAATTTGATGCCAGCAACACGTGACAAAGAAGTTGGGAAAGGTGCCAATGAATACTGATAAAATTGAGAAATTTTCATCAAACACTTATTTGGAACATCCCACAGGTGTGCAGGCTCATTGGCAACAGGTGGGTGCCATGATTGGGTATAAAAACAGCTTCCCAAAAAATGCTCAGTCTTTCACAAGTCAGGATGGGGCGACTTTCCTGGCCCGCCTGCAGTCCAGACCTGTCTCCCATCGAAAATGTGTGGCGCATTATGAGGCGTAAAATACGACATCGGAGACCCCGGACTGTTGAACGACTGAAGCTCTACATAAAACAAGAATGGGAAATAATTCCACTTTCAAAGCTTCAACAATTAGTTTCCTCAGCTCCCAAACGTTTATTGAGTGTTGTTTAAAGAAAAGGTGATGTAACACAGTGGTGAACATGCCCTTTCCCATCTACTTTGGCACATGTTGCAGCCATGAAATTCTAAGTTCATTATTATTTGCAAAAATTAATTAAGTTTATCAGTTTGAACATCAAATATGTTGTCTTTGTAGCATATTCAACTGAATATGGGTTGAAAATGATTTGCAAATCATTGTATTCCGTTTATATTTACATCTAACACAATTTCCCAACTCATATGGAAACGGAGTTTGTATTTGGAGGATCCCACAGTTGAGCAGGCGATTTTGGAAAATGGGGGGGTGCCATGATTGGGTATAAAAACAGCTTCCCAAAAAATGCTCAGTCTTTCACAAGAGAGGATGGGGCGACTTTCCTGGCCCGCCTGCAGTCCAGACCTGTCTCCTATCGATAATCGGTGGCGCATTATAAAGCGTAAAATACGACAACCAAGACCCCTCCGGACTGTTGAAGGACTGAAGCTCTACATAAAACAAGAATGGGAAAGAATTCCACTTTCAAAGCTTCAACAATTAGTTTCCTCAGTTCCCAAACGTTTATTGAGTGTTTTTTAAAAGAAAAGGTGATGTAACACAGTGGTGAACATGCCCTTTCCCATCTACTTTGGCACATGTTGCAGCCATGAAATTCTAAGTTCATTATTATTTGCAAAAAATAATTAAGTTTATGAGTTTGAACATCAAATATGTTGTCTTTGTAGTGCACTCAATTGAATATGGGTTGAAAATGATTTGCAAATCATTGTATTCTGTTTATATTTACATCTAACACAATTTCCCAACTCATATGGAAACAGAGTTTGTATTTGGAAGATCCCACAGGTGTGCAGGCGATTTTGGAAAAGGGGGGGGGGGGGGTGCCATGATTGGGTATAAAAACAGCTTCCCAAAAAATGCTCAGTCTTTCACAAGAGAGGATGGGGCGACTTTCCTGGCCCGCCTGCAGTCCAGACCTGTCTCCCATCGATAATCGGTGGCGCATTATGAGGCGTAAAATACGACAGCCAAGACCCCTCCGGACTGTTGAAGGACTGAAGCTCTAAATAAAACAAGAATGGGAAAGAATTCCACTTTCAAAGCTTCAACAGTTACTTTCCTCAGTTCCCAAACGTTTATTGAGTCTTTTTAAAAGAAAATGTGATGTAACACAGTGGTGAACATGCCCTTTCCCAACTACTTTGGCACATATTGCAGCCATGGAATTCTAAATTAATTATTATTTGCAAAAAAAAAAAGTTTATGAGTTTGAACATCAAATATCTTGTCTTTTTAGTGCATTCAATTGAATATGGGTTGAAAAGGATTTGCAAATCATTGTATTCTGTTTATATTTACATCTAACACAATTTCCCAACTCATATGGAAACAGAGTTTTTATTTGGAAGATCCCACAGGTGTGCAGGCGATTTTGGAAAAGGGGGGGGGGGGGGGGGGTGCCATGATTGGGTATAAAAACAGCTTCCCAAAAAATGCTCAGTCTTTCACAAGAGAGGATGGGGCCACTTTCCTGGCCCGCCTGCAGTCCAGACCTGTCTCCCATCGATAATCGGTGGCGCATTATGAAGCGTAAAATACGACAGCCAAGACCCCTCCGGACTGTTGAACGACTGAAGCTCTAAATAAAACAAGAATGGGAAAGAATTCCACTTTCAAAGCTTCAACAGTTACTTTCCTCAGTTCCCAAACGTTTATTGAGTCTTTTTAAAAGAAAATGTGATGTAACACAGTGGTGAACATGCCCTTTCCCATCTACTTTGGCACATGTTGCAGCCATGAAATTCTAAGTTCATTATTATTTGCAAAAATTAATTAAGTTTATCAGTTTGAACATCAAATATGTTGTCTTTGTAGCATATTCAACTGAATATGGGTTGAAAATGATTTGCAAATCATTGTATTCCGTTTATATTTACATCTAACACAATTTCCCAACTCATATGGAAACGGAGTTTGTATTTGGAGGATCCCACAGTTGTGCAGGCGATTTTGGAAAATGGGGGGGTGCCATGATTGGGTATAAAAACAGCTTCCCAAAAAATGCTCAGTCTTTCACAAGAGAGGATGGGGCAACTTTCCTGGCCCGCCTGCAGTCCAGACCTGTCTCCCATCGATAATCGGTGGTGCATTATGAAGCATAAAATACGACAACCAAGACCCCTCCGGACTGTTGAACGACTGAAGCTCTACATAAAACAAGAATGGGAAAGAATTCCACTTTCAAAGCTTCAACAGTTACTTTCCTCAGTTCCCAAACGTTTATTGAGTCTTTTTAAAAGAAAAGGTGATGTAACACAGTGGTGAACATGCCCTTTCCCATCTACTTTGGCACATGTTGCAGCCATGGAATTCTAAATTAATTATTATTTGCAAAAAAAAAAAGTTTATGAGTTTGAACATTAAATATGTTGTCTTTGTAGCATATTCAACTGAATATGGGTTGAAAAGGATTTGCAAATCATTGTATTCTGTTTATATTTACATCTAACACAATTTCCCAACTCATATGGAAACGGGGTTTGTAAGTCAGATGTCTATTGCTGATTTGGTAACACCAACAAGAGTCTTGGTTAGTAGATTTTAGGATTGTGCAATGGCGTTCTCTTAAGGATTATCAATCAATCAATCAATGTTTATTTATATAGCCCCAAATCACAAATGTCTCAAAGGACTGCACAAATCATTACGACTACAACATCCTCGGAAGAACCCACAAAAGGGCAAGGAAAACTCACACCCAGTGGGCAGGGAGAATTCACATCCAGTGGGACGCCAGTGACAATGCTGACTATGAGAAACCTTGGAGAGGACCTCAGATGTGGGCAACCCCCCCCCCTCTCTAGGGGACCGAAAGCAATGGATGTTGAGCAGGTCTAACATGATACTGTGAAAGTTCAATCCATAGTGGCTCCAACACAGCCGCGAGAGTCCCGTCCACAGGAAACCATCTCAAGCGGATCAGCAGCGTAGAGATGTCCCCAACCGATACAGGCGAGCGGTCCATCCTGGGTCCCGACGAGCGGTCCATCCTGGGTCTCGACTCTGGACAGTCAGTACTTCATCCATGGTCATCGGACCGGACCCCCTCCACAAGGGAGGGGGGGACATAGGAGAAAGAAAAGAAGCGGCAGATCAACTGGTCTAAAAAGGAGGTCTATTTAAAGGCTAGAGTATACAGATGAGTTTTAAGATGAGACTTAAATGCTTCTACTGAGGTAGCATCTCGAACTGTTACCGGGAGGGCATTCCAGAGTACTGGAGCCCGAACGGAAAACGCGGGGACGGCATAGCTCGGTTGGTAGAGTGGCCGTGCCAGCAACTTGAGGGTTGCAGGTTCGATTCCCGCTTGTGCCATCCTAGTTACTTCCGTTGTGTCCTTGGGCAAGACACTTTACCCACCTGCTCCCAGTGCCACCCACACTGGTATAAATGTAACTTAGATATTGGGTTTCACTATGTAAAGCGCTTTGAGTCACTTGAGAAAGGCGCTATATAAATATAATTCACTTCACACTTCACTCTATAGCCCGCAGACTTTTTTTGAGCTCTAGGAATCACTAATAAGCCGGAGTCTTTTGAACGCAGATTTCTTGCCGGGATTAGACACAAGACCACGCACATCACACACGGACTGACATGCAAGACTGAAGTTCATCCCTTCACGGTGTTTCCTCCCCTCTTGACATCATCCATCTCTTGAAGTGTGACGTATGAACAGGAACCTTGACATAGATCTTGAGGTGAAATGTTGCTGCGTTTATCTGAAAGTGGAGTGCACAGCTGCTGGTTCATTAACGGGCTGAACATAAAAGGTGGGCGGCCTGGTCTCCAGCGGCTGGGAGAACTCTCTGGAGAAGGACCATAATGAAGTGCACTTAGAGCACCTGCCATGAGAATGGAGCCATAATTAAAAGTATCCAAGAGCTTCTTCTGGTTTCAACAGAGTCACCACAAAGGCAGGAAATGTGGTTGATTGATCCACGACGCAATACACACAGCGATATAACCTTCCAGAAAACAAATACCGTATTTCCTTGAATTGCGCCTGCCTTGAATTACTGCCGGGTCAAACTCGTTTCACAAAATTATTAGCGCATGCTTACTATTAGAACCGGGTCAAATTTGTGACGTCACGAGTGACGCTTCCCCTGTTTGTCAATTTCAAAATGGCGGGGGGGTTTTTGTTATACTTGTACTATGTGTAAACCAGGGGTCTTGTTCAACAGCCATACAGATCACACTGAAGGTTGTGATATAAAACAACTTTAACACTCTTACTAACATGCGCCACAGTCTGTGAACTGTTGGATTTGGTTGCCTTTTTATTTCCTAGTCAGATTTTAGAACAGCTAAAGTTTGAGCCTTTTACGTAGACCTTGAATTTGGAATGTTGGACTGAAGCCATAACAATCTGTTAGCTCAACTGTCTGAGGTAGGGAGGAGAAGAAGAGGGGTGGGTGAGAGTGAGTGAGGAGGGAGAAACTGCCATTTTAGGATTAGATCTCCCAAGGCGCTTTGGTTATAAAATATCAAAATGAGCAACCTCTGTCTCTGATTGATTTAAAACCAGCTTATGTGTCATAAAAGAACCTGGGGGTGTTGACCGAAGGAAGAACGGGTCAGAACGCAACAATTTGGGGGCTCGTCCGGGATCTGAACCCGGGACCTCTCCCACACCAAACAAGAATGACAAACACATTTCGGGAGAACATCGGCTCTGTAACACATTATAAACGCAACATAACAATTACCCAGAGTGCTGTGCATCCGTGACTCTCGGCTTTATTATACACCCCCCCAGTGCGTCGGTTGAGGTGGGCGGGGTTTGGGGCGCGTCTATAATATAGCCAAGAGTTATAAATGCATGGCATTCTGGGTAATTGTGATGTTGCGTTTATAATGTGTTACAGAGCCTGTTCTCCAGAAATGTGTTTGTTATTCTTGTTTGGTATGGGTTCACAGTGTGGCGCATATTAGTAAGAGTGTTAAAGTTGTTTATATCACAACCTTCAGAGTAACCGGTATGCCATGCAATCTCGTACGAGAAGCAGCGAAATGCATGCACCCGCCTGGCACGCAGATAGCATGGCGTAAAGGCGGGTGCGATGACATGTTGTAGAGCAGTGGTCCCCAACCACCGGGCCGCGGCCGCAGAATAATTTTAGTTAAATTTTTTATTTTTTTTATTTAAGAAATGCATTTTTACTAGATGGCATTGATAAGCGCAGGGGTGAGAAGAGGTTTTAAAATTATTAGCGCCTGCTTACTTTTACCGCATACCTTGAATAAGCGCAGGGGTGAGAAGGGGTTTTAAATTAATTAGCGCCCCGGCGGCTATTCAAGGAAATACAGTATTTGGATTCGTATTCACATGTAGCAACGTGCCATAAACGGGATGAAGAACCTCATCTCTCATCTCAAAGGGAAGGGGAAATAAATTGTGCTTTATCTGGCATGTTTGAAATCAAAATGTGGTTTCAAATGTGAAAAATCTGGATTCAGACAAACTCCACCTCTAACGGCCTGTCGGTGCCAGAGGAAACCCGGTTAACACTGGCTCTGTAAATTCTATCAGCATGTGTGCGACCTGCTGACAAATATGCTGACAGCAGCACACAACTCAACAAACAGGAAACAGGAATAACCTGCTCACTCATGAGAGGCGAGTACCGAATAAGACAATATATAGTAGGGGTGTTATTTTAGATTTTTTGTTTTTATTTATTTATTTATTCATTTATTTATTTTTTTATCAATCCAACACAACAATACACAGCAATACCATAACAATGCAATCCAATTCCAAAACCAAACCTGACCCAGCAACACTCAGAACTGCAATAAACAGAGCAATTGAGAGGAAACACAAACACCACACAGAACAAACCAAAAGTAGTGAAACAAAAATGAATATTATCAACAACAGTATCAATATTAGTTATCATTTTAACATAGCAGTGATTAAAAATCCCTCACTGACATTATTATTAGACATTTATAAAAGTTAAAAAGAGGAATAGTGTCACAGTGGCTTACACTTGCATGGCATCTCATAAGCTGGACAACACACTGTGTCCAATGTTTTCACAAAGATAAAATAAGTCATATTTTTGCTTCGTTTAATAGTTAAAACAAATTTACATTATTGCAATCAGTTGATAAAACATTGTCCTTTACAATTATAAAAGCTTTTTACAAAAATCTACTACTCTGCTAACATGTCAGCAGACTGGGGTAGATCCTGCTGAAATCTATGTATTGAATGAATACAGAATCCTTTTGAATCAGGAAAAAATCAATTTTGAATCAAATCGTGACCCAAGAATCGATAAGGAATCGAATTGTGGGACAATCAAAGATTCGCAGCCCTAATACTGAATATAGCAGGGGTGCCCACACTTTTTCTGCAGGCGAGCTACTTTTCAATTGACCAACTCGAGGGGATCTACCTCATTTATATATATCATTTATATTTATTTATTTATGAAAGAGACATTTTTGTAAACAAGTTAAATGTGTTTAATGATAATACAAGCATGTGTAACACATATAGATGTCTTTCTTTCACAAAGACAAGAATATAAGTTGGTGTATTACCTGATTCTGATGACTCGCATTGATTGGAATCAGACAGTGATGATGATAACGCCCACATTTTCAAATGGAGGAGAAAAAAAGTGGTCCTTTCTGTACAATACCACATGAAAGTGGTTGGTTTTTGGCATCTAATTCATCCAGCTTCCATACACTTTACAAGAAAAACATTGGCGGCAAATTCCGTAGCTTGCTTGATTGACATTCACGGCACCCGAGGGTCTTGTGAGATGACGCTGGCTGCTGCCAGTTCATTATTATGAAAAAATGACAGAGAGGAAGGCGAGAAACACTTTTTATTTCAACAGACTTTCGCGCCATCCCTTCCGTCAAAACTCTAAAGGCCGACTGCACATTTCCTATCTTCACAATAAAAGCCCTGCTTCATGCTGCCTGCGCTAACTAAATACAGAGTCTCGGAAAGCTGGCGTGCACAAGTGATGTGCACGCCAGCTTTCTGAGGGATCGCTTGTGCACGCCAGTTTTCCCAGACTCTGTATTTAGTTAGCGCAGGCAGCATGAAGCAGGGCTTTTATTGTGAAGATAGGAAATGTGCAGTCGGCCTTTAGAGTTTTGACGGAAGGTACAGCGCGAGAGTCTGTTGAAATAAAAAGTGTTTCTCGCCTTCCTCTCGGTCATATTTTCATAATAATGATCTTGCAGCAGCCAGCGTCATCTCACAAGACCCTCCGGTACCGTGAATGTCATTTAAGTGACGTCTTGGTGAAGATTGATGATCACTCATTTTTAGGTCTATTTTTTTTAAAAGCCTGGCTGGAGATCGACTGACACACCCCCCGCGGTCGACTGGTAGCTCGCCATCGACGTAATGGGCACCCCTGGTATATAACCTCTGATGGATTTTTGCTCATCAGATAATTATTTTTTCTTTCTTCTTTTCAATAATAAGCCAGGAACTGTTTTGGTGAAATAAAAAACAGATAAAAGGCATCCTTGGATTGTTCGTTGCTGGTTCTCCTGCAGTGCTGCGGACACTCCACCTCTCCTTTTCTGATCTTTCCTCCTTCATCCCTTTTATACACCGCGAGGAGATTGTGAGCCGGTGTGTGAGACATGCAACTGATCTCGATTGCTGCGGCGTCGCTGCCGCATTCTCCGCCTCCTGGCCGCCATCTTGAGCTGGGCCAAAGCGTGTCCTGCACCGCCGTCGACCCATCGGCTCCGCCTCTATACACAGTAAAAATTTTGAGTCACAAGTACCGGTATACCGTACAAACCTACAATAAAATAAGTCATAAAGGTTTTAATGTGAATAAAACGTATCATTGTGTCTGTGGTTTGCAGTGTTGAGGGACAATTATCGCATAATTCCTCTATTTAATAATACAACTTTAACATTTGACAACCAAACAATTAAACAAGGCGACTCGGTAAAGAATCTGGGTATTATCTTTGACCCAACTCTCTCCTTTGAGTCACACATTAAAAGCGTTACTAAAACGGCCTTCTTTCATCTCCGTAATATCGCTAAAATTCGCTCCATTCTGTCCACTAAAGACGCTGAGATCATTATCCATGCGTTTGTTACGTCTCGTCTTGATTACTGTAACGTATTATTTTCGGGTCTCCCCATGTCTAGCATTAAAAGATTACAGTTGGTACAAAATGCGGCTGCTAGACTTTTGACAAGAACAAGAAAGTTTGATCATATTACGCCTGTACTGTATATACCTTTATATACATATATACATACATATATACCTATACTGTATATACCTTTATATACATATATACATACATATATACCTATACTGTATATACCTTTATATACATATATACATACATATATACCTATACTTTATATACCTTTATATACATATATACATACATATATACCTATACTGGCTCACCTGCACTGGCTTCCTGTGCACTTAAGATGTGACTTTAAGGTTTTACTACTTACGTATAAAATACTACACGGTCTAGCTCCATCCTATCTTGCCGATTGTATTGTACCATATGTCCCGGCAAGAAATCTGCCTTCAAAGGACTCCGGCTTATTAGTGATTCCCAAAGCCCAAAAAAAGTCTGCGGGCTATAGAGCGTTTTCCGTTCGGGCTCCAGTACTCTGGAATGCCCTCCCGGTAACAGTGTGAGATGTTACCTCAGTAGAAGCATTTAAGTCTCACCTTAAAACTCATTTGTATACTCTAGCCTTTAAATAGACTCCCTTTTTAGACCAGTTGATCTGCCGCTTCTTTTCTGTTTCTTCTATGTCCCACTCTCCCTTGTGGAGGGGGTCCGGTCCGATCCGGTGGCCATGTACTGCTTGCCTGTGTATCGGCTGGGGACATCTCTGCGCTGCTGATCTGCCTCCGCTTGGGATGGTTTCCTGCTGGCTCCGCTATGAACGGGACTCTCGCTGCTGTGTTGGATCCGCTTTGGATTGGACTCTCGCGACTGTGTTGGATCCATTATGGATTGAACTTTCACAGTATCATGTTAGACCCGCTCGACATCCATTGCTTTCCTCCTCTCCAAGGTTCTCATAGTCATCATTGTCACCGATGTCCCACTGGGTGTGAGTTTTCCTTGCCCTTATGTGGGCCTACCGAGGATGTCGTAGTGGTTTGTGCAGCCCTTTGAGACACTAGTGATTTAGGGCTATATAAGTAAACATTGATTGATTGATTGATTGATTGATAATTCTTACCTCTGCAAAAACTGTGCATTATTATAATTTTTGAGATGGCTTCAGAAAACTATGCTAAAAAACAAATTTAATACATGTTACATGAATAATGAATTTCCTCGTGGAATGACAAATAAGACAATTGAGAGCCTGTTGTCATTTCTGCACCTCAGGCTTTGATTCGAGACAATAATCGGTAATCAGGTTGAATAGTCATGACATGCACACGATTCACATAAGTGGTTTGATCCAGCTATAGGAGGGTATCAGCTGCCAGGATGTGGATTTCTGAGAACACAATGGACTTGATATTGGATTTTGTCAGAGCATGAAACCAAATTACTCTGTAAGCGTCGCCAGCATGGATATTACTCATGAATAGACTTTCAAATCCATATTTACGTTCATGTGCGGACGACAGTGAGCCTCTCCACATCCTGGTGGCGTAAATAGTCGCTGTAGTAAAGCTTACTGACATGTAAAACTGTATGAAGGCCTCGGTCTGTCTTCTTCCACCGTCTGCAGATCAAACCTAATCTGGATATATTGCCTCGCTGTTTATTGCTTCCTCCTCCACCTACTTTGTAAGAGAATGTTTTATTTCACACCACTTTTTTTCTCTTCTTGGTGCCACGCTAATCATTTCTCACACGTTCTCAACAAGTGTTACTCTTTTGTGAAAGGGCGCAATTCTTTCAAACTGAGGATTTCACTCTAAAACACACACAACATGAACATCACTTTGGTTACAGTATCTCAGCACATGCTGTGCTTATAGTATCAGACTTTTGTAACAAAAATGTGTCTCACCAGCCATTAAATCGCCAATCACAAATACATTTTTGGACAAAACATTAGGTACACTTTCATATTCCACTTAGATTTGTTAACGACTACCATATTTTTCGGAGTATAAGTCGCTCCAGAGTATAAGCCGCACCTGCCGAAAATGCATAATAAAGAAGGAAAAAAACATATATAAGTCGCACTGTTGGGGGAAATGTATTTGATAAAACCCAACACAATAGACATTTGAGTGCCAGAGTTAGTTTGTGACCAACCCCAAGATGCAGAGATGGAGGCAGTAATGGAGTGAGAAAACATGATTTAATATAAATACTAAAACAAGAAAAAACCAAAGGGGTACCAAAAAAGCGCGCACGTGGGCGGATAACAAACAAAAAGACCTAGCGTGGAAGCTAGCAGGTGTCGAGCAAGAAAAAGAAGTCATGCTTATAATATGAAAACAAACTTGGAAGCAGGGAACTAAAGACAATAAGCTACAAACCACTATCAAATATAGCTTACTGCAAAGCTGCGTTGACACGACATGATACGACACGACACGACAGGTAGCAACGACAAGAGCGACAATAATCCAGCACTCGACTGGAGGACAAAACAGGCACAAATAGGATCAGGCTGATTGACACCAGGTGTGGCCAGGTGCCAATCAGCCACAGCTGAGGGGGAAAAAACGCTCAGGGAGAAACACAGGAAACAGACAAAATAAGAGCGCTGAAAATAAAATAAATGCTGGTGGTGACTCGGGTGTGAATCAAAAAACGGTTATTGTTCAGAACCGGTTCCCAGGGTATCAATTCCTTGGAATCGCTTACCATTTAGAACCTGTCAAATACTTTGTGCAGCCTAGCCTTACCTAGACTCTCCAGCGGCCCCCAGGTGAATTAGTTTCGAGACCCCTGATTAGCGCTGGACTGTATGTGTCGTGTAATTGACAGGGGATTAGTCCTGGGTTCTGACAAGCCTCTCGCCCCAAGCCAGCCGAGATAAGCTCCAGCTCACTTTAGTACAGTACAATTAGTCATGAATCCCGCAGAAAAGTTGGAAATGCTACAAACGTCCGTCAAATCAAAAGTAAGTGTGTGTTGTGTTGCATGGTGTGTGTCTCTATGAGGGGAGGTGTGACGGCTGCTGTCAGAAGTCCTCAGACTATCAGGGCTGGGACTGATTGATTGGCTGCAAACCTCCAGGGAGCCAGGAGAGGGCAGAGCTACGCCTTTCTGTCTCCTTTCGAATTCAAGCTACAACTTGCTGGGATTGTTTGTTAGCCACATTCTGCTTCCTGTTATGAATTATCTATTTGGTCTCGCAGTAAAATCCTACATTTCTTTTACTCGTTGTCAAGTTTTTAGTTTAGTGTATGGAATTATCTTTGTTTAATTGGTAAGTTCTCTTTTTTTTGTTCTTTTTGATTGTAGTATTTTAGTTCAGACTCACCCTGAAGTTACCTCCATTCATCCATTTTCTACGACTTGTCCCTCTTGGGTTGGCAGGGGATGCGGGAGTCTATCTCAGCTGTATTCCAGCGGAAGGCAGGGTACACCCTGGACAAGTCGCCACCTCATCGCAGGGCCAACACAGATAGACAGACAACATTCACACACTAGGGACCATTTAGTGTTGCCAATCAACCTATCCCCAGGTGCATGTCTTTGGAAGTGGGAGGGGCCTATCCCCAGGTGCATGTCTTTGGAAGTGGGAGGGGCCTATCCCCAGGTGCATGTCTTTGGAAGTGGGAGGGGCCTATCCCCAGGTGCATGTCTTTGGAAGTGGGAGGAAGCCGGAGTACCTGTCAAGGGGAGAACATGCAAACTCCACACAGGAAGATCCCGAGCCCAGGATTAAACTCAGGGCTACTCAGGACCTTCGTATTGTGAGGCACTAACCCTATATATATATATATATATATATATATATATATATATATATATATGTCTTGATTGGATTATCCAGAGAATAGTGCTCGATACCATGGTAGAGCGCAATATGTAGGTGTGGGAAAAATCACAAGACTACTTCATCTCTACAGAACTGTTTCATGAGGGAGATTTCCTGATGATTGAGGGAACCCCTCATGAAACAGTTCTGTAGAGACGAAGTAGTCTTGTGATTTTTCCCACACCTATACATATATATATATATATATATATATATATATATATATATATATATATATATATATATATATATATATATTTATATATAGTCGAGGTTTATGTGGTTTATCCGTTAATATAGTGCTCGATACCGGGTTAG
>NC_084615.1:528196-605744 GCF_033978795.1 Nerophis ophidion | reverse complement strand
CACCGTAACACAACAGAACAAATACCCAGAACCCCTTGCAGCACTAAGGGAAACTGGACGGCGTGGCGCGGTGGGAGAGTGGCCGTGCGCAACCCGAGGGTCCCTGGTTCAAATCCCACCTAGTACCAACCTCGTCACGTCCGTTGTGTCCTGAGCAAGACACTTCACCCTTGCTCCTGATGGGTGCTGGTTGGCGCCTTGCATGGCAGCTCCCTCCATCAGTGTGTGAATGGGTAAATGTGGAAGTAGTGTCAAAGCGCTTTGAGTACCTTGAAGGTAGAAAAGCGCTACACAAGTACAACCCATTTATTTATTCCAGCAAACTGACCAATAATTAACGTTTTATTCATGCATTTTCTCTTACTACTTCAAGGCTTGAATGTTTGGTTCATTCATTATTATTTTATTTTCAAATTTATTATTAGCCTGTGGAAAAAATATCTATATGAAACCTCAGAAGATTGCAAATAGAAAAAAAAGGTATAACATTTTTATTTAAATTTGATTTTATATTTTTTTAATGATTATTATTATTATTTGGAAGTGGATTTTGCATGTCACTATAGTTATATAAGCCTTGCTTGTTCAATATTTAATGCAAACTTGTCTGGGTCCCTATTAAAAGGTTCATTTGTTCAACCTTGGCCCGCGGCTTTGTTCAGTTTTAAATTTTGACACCCCTGGGTTCGAGTGTCCGCCCTGAGATCGCCAGGTCGTGAGTTCAAACCCCGGCCAAGTCATACCAAGGACTATGAAAATGGGACTCATTACTTCCCTGCTTGGCACTCAGCATCAAGGATTGGAATTGGGGGTTAACCCCCAACAATGATTCCCGGGCGCGGCCACTGCTGCTGCTCACTGCTCCCCTCACCTCCCAGGAGGTGATGAAGGGTAAAATGCAGAGAATAGTTTAACCAAACCTAGTGTGTGTGTGTGTGTGTGTGTGACAATCATGGGTACTTTAACTTAAAGCAATTGAAAATGGAGATACCACACATAAGATCAAATGTAAAAAAAAAAGAAAGAAAAGTGCCTCCGTTTTAAAACGTTCAAGAAGTGCTCCTAGGCCCTTAAATTGGACAGAAGGGAAGAATGCACCTTATCCTCCGGTGGCACGCTGTCACTCTCTCGTGCCGCTTTCATTTGGCCTCTGAAAGAAAATGGTTTCTCTGATAATGGCGCTCGGTGTCAGGTGCTTTCCCCTGCATTTAAAAAGGAGAATTACTAGCTCTTGGAGGTCGGCTCGGAGAGAGGCCAGTACACACGCTTAGAGGTCTGGCTTTTGCCGCTGTCACGCACTTGAAGGCAGAGAAGATAAAACTAGGGAAAATAATAAAAAAAATAAAAAAACAGCACTTGGGTTTGTTTTGTTTACGCCAGCATGGAGTCCAGCTGACGGTGAACAGGTTTTTAAAGGGGAACATTATCACCAGACCAACACCCGGATACGTTTTTTAACTTGTTTAAGTCGGGGTCCACCTTAATCAATTCATGAGACATGCAAATATAAATTAAAAACACAGAGGACATAAGTGAAGGACGTTAAACGGGATCAAATCTACCTACAAACGAGGCATAATGATGCAATATGTACATACAGCTAGCCTAAATAGCATGTTAGCATCGATTGAAGCATTTAAGTCTCACCTTAAAACTCATCTGTATACTCTAGCCTTTAAATAGACCTCCGTTTTAGACCAGTTGATCTGCCGCTTCTTTTCTTTTTCTCCTCTGTCCCCCCCCCTCCCTTGTAGAGGGGGTCCAGTCCGATGACCATGGATGAAGTACTGGCTGTCCAGAGTCGGGACCCAGGATGGACCGCTCGTCTGTGTATGGGTTGGGGACATCTCTACGATGCTGATCCGACTCCGCTTGGGATGGTTTCCTTTGGACGGAAACCAGCCGTTTTGAACCGAACTCTCGCGGCTGTGTTGGAGCCACTATCAATCAATCAATCAATGTTTATTTATATAGCCCCAAATCACAAATGTCTCAAAGGACTGCACAAATCATTACGACTACAACATCCTCGGAAGAACCCACAAAAGGGCAAGGAAAACTCACACCCAGTGGGCAGGGAGAATTCACATCCAGTGGGACGCCAGTGACAATGCTGACTATGAGAAACCTTGGAGAGGACCTCAGATGTGGGCAACCCCCCCCCCTCTAGGGGACCGAAAGCAATGGATGTCGAGCGGGTCTAACATGATACTGTGAAAGTTCAATCCATAGTGGCTCCAAGATTGAACTTTCACAGTATCATGTTAGACCCGCTCAACATCCATTGCTTTTGGACCCCTAGGTGGGGGGGGGGTTGCCCACATCTGAGGTCCTCTCCAAGGTTCTCATAGTCATCATTGTCACTGGCGTCCCGCAGGGTGTGAGTTTTCCTTGCCCTTATGTGGGTTCTTCCGAGGATGTCGTAGTCGTAGTGGTTTGTACAGTCCTTTGAGACATTTGTGATTTAGAGCTATATAAATAAACATTGATTGATTGATTAGCTTGCAGTCATGAATTGACCAAATATGCCTGATAAGCACTCCAACAAATCAATAACATCAACAAAGCTCACCTTTGTGCATTCACGCACAGTATAAAGTGTTTGGTGGACATAATGAGACAAAGAAGGAGTGGCATAAAACACGTCTTTCTGTGGCAGCATGCGAGAAAGTTGCACATGTAAACAAACGACGGTGAGTTCAAGGATCGCTGAAATTAGTAGGGCAAAACGGTGCTTGCCAAATGCTCTCCTCAGTGTAGCATGTATAATGTAAACAATGGGATTTCTGACGATTAGGAAGGTTTATGCCATGTTTATCCTCCTACAGAAAATATATTTTTTCTTCATCTTTTTCCATTTTGACACATTTTTAAAAGAGGTGCAGGGAGCCACTAGGGCGGCGCTAAAGCCCCGCATGCTGACCCCCAGGCTAACCAATAATACACGGTTTTGGCCATGTTCAAAATATCCATAAATTAATTCTAGCCCTTTGAAATGACTGATTACATAATGACCATGATGTTGTTTACCTGGGGAAAAACAACTTTTAAATAAGTGACTTCAAAGAAAACTTTATTCGCAAGGCAATCAACGGTTCAAAGTGTCAACATTGATTGGACATTTTCATTACTCTTACCCAAATGTAATAAAGGAAGCCGCTACCCGGTTCATGAAAACACAATCTCGACATTTACAATACTAAAGTGTAGACTTCAGACAACAATTAAACCAGGGGTGCCCATTACGTCGATGGCGAGCTACCAGTCGACCGCGGGGGGTGTGTGAGTCCATCTCCAGCCAGGCTTTTAAAAAAAATAGACCTAAAAATGAGTGATCATCAATCTTCACCAAGACGTCACTTAAATGACATTCACGGTACCGGAGGGTCTTGTGAGATGACGCTGGCTGCTGCAAGATCATTATTATGAAAATATGACCGAGAGGAAGGCGGGAAACACTTTTTATTTCAACAGACTCTCGCGCCGTACCTTCCGTCAAAACTCTAAAGGCCGACTGCACATTTCCTATCTTCACAATAAAAGCCCTGCTTCATGCTGCCTGCGCTAACTAAATACAGAGTCTCGGAAAACTGGCGTTCACAAGCGATCCCTCAGAAAGCTGGCGTGCACATCACTTGTGCACGCCAGCTTTCTGAGACTCTTATTTTGTTAGCGCAGGCAGCATGAAGCAGGGCTTTTATTGTGAAGATAGGAAATGTGCAGTCGGCCTTTAGAGTTTTGACGGAAGGGACGGCGCGAAAGTCTGTTGAAATAAAAAGTGTTTCTCGCCTTCCTCTCTGTCATTTTTTCATAATAATGAAGTGGCAGCAGCCAGCGTCATCTCACAAGACCCTCGGGTGCCGTGAATGTCAATCAAGCAAGCTACGGAATTTGCCGCCAATGTTTTTCTTGTAAAGTGTATGGAAGCTGGATGAATTAGATGCCAAAAACCAACCACTTTCATGTGGTATTGTACAGAAAGGACAACTTTTTTTCTCCTCCATTTGAAAATGTGGGCGTTATCATCATTACTGTCTGATTCCAATCAATGCAAGTCATCAGAATCAGGTAATACACCAACTTATATTCTTGTCTTTGTGAAAGAAAGACATCTATATGTGTCACACATGCTTGTATTATCATTAAACACATTTAACTTGTTTAAAAAAATGTCTCTTTCATAAATAAATAAATATAAATGATATATATAAATGAGGTAGATCCCCTCGAGTTGGTCAATTGAAAAGTAGCTCGCCTGCAGAAAAAGTGTGGGCACCCCTGAATTAAACAAAGTAAAGCAGCAGCATCAGGTGGGGCTTTTGTAACACGACTGTCCGTCTGATTAATGCTTATTTTTTCCTGCTTGCTGAAAGTGCACATTTACCCAGAAAGTGAAGTTAAAAAATTTGAAATTCTGAAACACATTAAGTGCTTTCATTTTAGGCCTAAAAACAACTTATGAAACACAGACACACATATATATATATATATATATATATATATATATATATATATATATATATATATATATATATATATATATATATATATATATATATATATATATATATATATATATTGTGGCGATCCATTCCCTGAACGTTTCAGTGTCAGAACTTGGTCCGCATTGCCAGCAGTAAGTCGGACACGTTTCCAGTGAGGGTTGGACTCCGCCAAGGCTGCCCTTTGTCACCGACTCTGTTCATAACTTTTATGGACAGAGTTGCTAGGCGCAGTCAAGGCGTTGAGGGGATCCGGTTTGGTGACCGCAGGATTAGGTCTCCGCATTATGCAGATGATGTGGTCCTGATGGCTATGCAAAGCGAAAGCCATTTATCAACAACATCCAGAAACGCCGCCGGCATCTCTGGGCCCGGGATCATCTAAGATGGACTGATGCAAAGTGGAAAAGAGTTCTGTGGTCTGACGAGTCCACATTTCAAATTGTTTTTGGAAATATTCGACATCGTGCCACCCGGACCAAAGGGGAAGCGAACCATCCAGACTGTTATCGACGCAAAGTTCAAAAACCAGAATCTGTAATGGTTTGGGGGTGCATTAGTGCCCAAGGCATGGGTAACTTACACATCTGTGAAGGCACCATTAATGCTGAAAGGTACATACAGGTTTTGGAACAACATATGCTGCCATCTAAGCGCCGTCTTTTTCACGGACGCCCCTGCTTATTTCAGCAATACAATGCCAAGCCACATTCAGCACGTGTTACAACAGCGTGGCTTTGTAAACAAAGAGTGCGGGTACTTTCCTGGCCCGCCTGCAGTCCAGACCTGTCTCCCATGGAAAATGTGTGGCGCATTATGAAGTGTAAAATATGACAACGGAGACCCCGGACTGTTGAACGACTGAAGCTCTACATAAAACAAGAATGGGAAAGAATTCCACTTTCAAAGCTTCAACATTTAGTTTCTTCAGTTCCCAAACGTTTATTGAGTGTTAAAAGACAAGGTGATGTAACACAGTGGTGAACATGCCCTTTCCCAACTACTTTGGCACATGTTGCAGCCATGAAATTCTAAGTTAATTATTATTTGCAAAAAAATATATATAATTTATGAGTTTGAACATCAAATATCTTGTCTTTGTAGTGCATTCAACTGAATATGGCTTGAAAAGGATTTGCAAATCATTGTGTTCCTTTTATATTTACATCTAACACAATTTCCCAACTCATATGACCCGAGAGCTTTTGTTGTTGTTTCATGAATTCTATCGACCTGCAAGGGCTGAGACAGAGACAGGGTTCTTCAACACGGGCAAGCTTGATCAATACGTATTTTTGAAAAAGGCATGTAATATTACTGTGGCTTAGGGAGACAAGGATTAATTGAACGCCAGAGCTAGGACGCAAATGCACCACATGAAAGGCCCCTGGAAGCGTTTCGTTTTTAAACCAAAAATGGGTGTATGATGCGGAGGTGAAATAGTGATGATGACTTGGAAACGAGTGATGAATTGATGGCTGGCAGGTGAGGTGAGCAAAGAACTATTTTGGGGGGTGGTGAATGAGTGCTGATGTGTTCTTGAGGAGCAAACTAACACACAAGAACATGGAAGCCCACAGAAAATAAAGGCTGCGGCATCGTTTAGGAATTTGTTAACAAACAGGACTGTTTGCATAATAAATGACTTGACATTTGAAACTCCATTTGAAAAGCACAATCAAGTTCAGACCAATACCAATATTTTGGTACTGGTACCTTGTGGACTTGGAGAAGGCATTGGACCGTGTCCCTCGGGAAGTCCTGTGGGGAGTGCTCAGAGAGTATGGGGTATCGGACTGTCTTATTGTGGCGGTCCACTCCCTGTATGATCGGCATCAGAACTTGGTCCGCATTGCCGGCAGTAAGTCGAACACGTTTCCAGTGAGGGTTGGACTCCGCCAAGGCTGTCCTTTGTCACCCATTCTGTTCAGAACTTTTATGGACAGAATTTCTAGGCGCAATCAAGGCGTTGAGGGGTTCCGGTTTGGTGACCGCAGGATTAGGTCTCTGCTTTTTGCAGATGATGTGGTCCTGATGGCTTCATCTGACCGGGATCTTCAGCTCTCGCTGGATCGGTTCGCAGTCGAGTGTGAAGCGACCGGAATGAGAATCAGCAACTCCAAGTCCGAGTCCATGGTTCTCGCCCGGAAAAGGGTGGAGTGCCATCTCCGGGTTGGGGAGGAGACCCTGCCCCAAGTGGAGGAGTTCAAGTACCTAGGAGTCTTGTTCACGAGTGAGGGAAGAGTGGATCGTGAGATCGACAGGCGGATCGGTGCGGCGTCTTCAGTAATGCGGACGTTGTACCGATCCGTTGTGGTGAAGAAGGAGCTGAGCCGGAAGGCAAAGCTCTCAATTTACCGGTCGATCTACGTTCCCATCCTCACCTATGGTCATGAGCTTTGGGTCATGACCGAAAGGATGGCGTTTGTTTACATTTTGACATATGTTCCTTGACTGCACTTAAATGTAGAATGTATGTAGAATATACTAATACTATTCATATATTATATATATATATATATATATATATATATATATATATATATAAAATATATGTTATATTTTATTTATTATTATTATTGTCTATTGTGAGCGAACTGTGGTGCTGAATTTCCCCCAGGGATCAATAAAGTACTTTCTATTCTCTTCTATTAGTTTTGGACGATACCGCAAATTTGCGGTATCAATCCGATACTAAGTCGTTACAGGATCATACATTGGTCATTTTCAAAGTCCTCATGTGTCCAGTGACATATTTCCTGAGTTTATAAACATAATATATATTTAAAAAAAAAAGAAAAAAGTTGTGATGCCAAAAAATATCGACATAATCATAGTGGTATCGACGAGATACGCTACTGTACTTGGTATCATTACAATGGATGTTAGATGTAGATCCACCAATGGCGTTTGTTTACATTTTGACATATGTTCCTTGACTGCACTTAAATGTAGAATGTATGTAGAATATACTTATACTATTCATATATATATGTATATATATATATATATATATATATATATATATATATATATATATAAAATATATGTTATATATTATTTATTATTATTATTGTCTATTGTGAGCGAACTGTGGTGCTGAATTTCCCCCAGGGATCAATAAAGTACTTTCTATTCTCTTCTATTAGTTTTGGACGATACCGCAAATTTTTAACAATCAAGAAAAAAAGCACACAGTTTGTATAACACAGAGTCTCAGAAAGCTGGCGTGCACATCACTTGTGCACGCCAGCTTTCCGAGACTCTTATTTTGTTAGCGCAGGCAGCATGAAGCAGGGCTTTTATTGTGAAGATAGGAAATGTGCAGTCGGCCTTTAGAGTTTTGACGGAAGGGACGGCGCGAAAGTCTGTTGAAATAAAAAGTGTTTCTCGCCTTCCTCTCTGTCATTTTTTCATAATAATGAACTGGCAGCAGCCAGCGTCATCTCACAAGACCCTCGGGTGCCGTGAATGTCAATCAAGCAAGCTACGGAATTTGCCGCCAATGTTTTTCTTGTAAAGTGTATGGAAGCTGGATGAATTAGATGCCAAAAACCAACCACTTTCATGTGGTATTGTACAGAAAGGACCACTTTTTTTCTCCTCCATTTGAAAATGTGGGCGTTATCATCATTACTGTCTGATTCCAATCAATGCAAGTCATCAGAATCAGGTAATACACCAACTTATATTCTTGTCTTCGTGAAAGAAAGACATCTATATGTGTTACACATGCTTGTATTATCATTAAACACATTTAACTTGTTTACAAAAATGTCTCTTTCATAAATAAATAAATATAAATGATATATATATAAATGAGGTAGATCCCCTCGAGTTGGTCGATTGAAAAGTAGCTCGCCTGCAGAAAAAGTGTGGGCACCCCTGATTTAAAGGATACCTCTGCATATTTCTATAACGCAATCAGTCTGCCTGGCGCCCCTTGGGTGGATGAAACAGGACGGTGTCTTTTTGTCCACAGAGCTGCTTGGTTGAATATTGATGCCCTTTTGAGCTGTTTTAGACCCTTGTTTTGTTCGGCTGGAAGGTTGCCACTGACTGGCCGCAGCATCCCGGTGGGAGCATTGTGAACATCCCCGGAGGTCTCAACCAGCCCACTTACATGACAGCTGACGAGAGCCCTTGTTTGATGGCTGAAGGCTTAATGCACTTGTCAGTCACAAAGCCTACAGGGCGAAGAGTTGGGATATATTTAATGTCGCGGTATCTTCTTATCACTGAATCTACTTACAAGCTCACAGAAACCATGTATACCTCAAGGATAAAATACTGTATTTCCTTGAATTACTGCCGGGGCGCTAATTATTAAAACCTCTTCTCACTCCGGCGCTTACCAAAGGCATGCGGTAAATTTAGGCCTGCGCTTAAAAAAATTGAGTTTGATGTAAGGATACCATCATGGAAAGCACATTTAATAAAAACATCTTTATTATGGTCTTACCTTTGCTTATAAATGAAGTCCATGTGCAGCTCCTTCTGATCAAAATCATCAATAACTTGTTTATAGAAGTCTTCCTTATCTTTCTTCAGTTTTAAAAGTCTCTCTGTCTCGATGGAGATCTTCCTTTAGTACAGGGGTCGGGAACCTTTTTGGCTGAGAGAGCCATGAAAGCCAAATATTTAAAAATGTATTTCCGTAGGAGCCATATAATATTTTTATAACACTGAACACAACTAAACGCGTGCATTTTTAAGTAAGACCAACATTTCTAGAGTATAATAGGTCTCTCCCTTTTTAGACCAGTTGATCTGCCGTTTCTCTTCTTTTTCTTCTATGTCCCACTCTCCTTTGTGGAGGGAGTCCGGTCCGATCCGGTGGCCATGTACTGCTCGCCTGTGTATCGGCTGGGGACATCTCTGCGCTGCTGATCAGCCTCCGCTTGGGATGGTTTCCTACTGGCTCCGCTGTGAACGGGACTCTCGCTGCTGTGTTGGATCCGCTTTGGAGTGGACTCTCGCGACTGTGTTGGATCCATTATGGATTGATCTTTCACAGTATCATGTTCTCATATGTTCTCATAGTCATCAGTATCATCAGTATCACAGTATCATGTTCTCATAGTCATCATTGTCACCGACGTCCCACTGGGTGTGAGTTTTCCTTGCCCTTATGTGGGCCTACCGAGGATGTCGTAGTAGTTTGTGCAGCCCTTTGAGACACTAGTGATTTAGGGCTATATAAGTAAACATTGATTGATTGATTGATTATTCTTTGTAATAACATTGTTATTCTGAAGCTAACTGTGGTGTCCCAGGACCGGCCTTGAAATCAGCGACAGGTGCGTAGATGGCCCACCTGGGCCTTGTTATCTAATTACCTGTCGCTCTGTTATAAGCAGCAGCCAGGAGGAGAGACGGGGTGGAGGCTGTAGCCAGAGCGCGAGCGAGAGAGAAAAATACAATTGCTGGAAAGCAACTGAGAGACTTATTGAAAACTAAAACAATATTGTAACCCTGAAACAGGCTCTCATGTCGGTGCTTGGTGGTCTGAAGAACCCCCAGGAGGACAAGCCCCACACTAACCAATAATAAATAAATTACTACTTACCATTAACGCAACTTATTGAACATAAAAAAGCAGGAGAATGTTTTATATTTTGAACGTTATTTTTAACACTGTGATTGCTAGTGGAATTATTCATTACTTATCGTGTTAAGGAATGCCTGCTCAGATTTATCCGAGAGCCAGATGCAGTCATCAAAAGAGCCACATCTGGCTCTAGAGCCATAGGTTCCCGACCCCTGCTTTATTACCTCCTGCTTCGATTGAAAGTCCAGTTTAGAAAACTGTTTTATTTTAGATATGTAATCCTCCATGTTAAAAGTGCAAGCGAGAGGAAAAAATTAACTCTTGCTGCTTGTTGTCACTTCTTCTGCAGCCGAGTAGTCGCAAGAAGGATCACTAGCGCCCTCTACCACCAGGAGGCGGGAGTCATTTAATGACTCCTATTTGACACACGCAGCTACGGTATATTAATAAAACATAGCTACTTACTGCTCTTTTTAGCATATTCAATAGCTTGGACCTTAAATCCTACTGAATAGCTCTTAATCTTCTTCCCTTTATGCGATTTCAAATGATTGAAATCAGCCTCCTCCATTTTTAAAATGATGACAGGTGAAGTGTCACTCGTGACGTGGCGAGTTTGACCCGGTGGAAATTCTAGGCATATGCTAATTATTTTGCGGAACGAGTTTGACCCGGCGGAAATTCGAGACATGCGCTAATAAAAATAATATTTAGCGAAACGATTTTTACCCGGCGTTAGTCCTGAGCCGGCGGTAATGCTAAGCATGCGCTAATTATTTTGCAAAACGAGTTTGACCCGGCAGTAATTCTAGGCAGGTGCATACTATATACCCGGCGGCAATTCAAGGAAATACGGTATGGTCTCGCGTTTTATAGCTTGTGTCCTCTCTGACTTCGTCTTGATAATTTTGTAGCTCTTCCGCGGAGGGTGACTCGGAATTCTCTTGCAAACTGCTAGAGGGCAGTGTTTCCTTGAGTGAGCAACCACAAATCTTCTTCCTGTGTGGAGTAGCTATAAATAATGGTGACCGAAGATACGTCCATATTGTTGTTGGACCTGGGACTTATCATTTGGAAGCAACGGGCCCATTCATTGGACATATTTCTCTGAAACCTTAGAAGATGTGGGCTGTGGAAATACTTGCCAACACTCCTGAATTTTCCGGGAGACTACCGTATTTCAGAGCCTCTCCTGAAAATCTCCCTGGACAACCATTCTCCTGAATTTCTCTCAATTTCCAACCGGACCTGAGTGAGGACAGCCTGTAGTCATGTTCACTTTTGCCGGCCCATGTCACGTTATAACATCTACTTCTTTTTGGAGGTCGATGCGCAACTGCACACACAACAAGAAGGAGACTATTATATATGTCCCCGTTACCCATAAGTTCATCTATAACCCATGAAGTAGGCAGGCACGGAGCTATTTCTCAGCATGTGTTTATTCCAGCCGGCTTTTTAACACACTGACACACAACATCCGGATTCCTATCATGCATTGCTTCAAAACTACGGCAAGTAGTAATGTCCAGAAAAAGATAGTAACAGAGAATAGGAGGAGGATGGACAATTCAACCCTAAACTCATTTCTTTCCTGCAAATTAAATGTCACAGATGCTGCCCATACCTATGCTCCTTCAAAGTCTTTGCTACTGGCTCTAAAGTATTGCAATTTCAAATACAACAATAAGTAGAGAGGAGTGTTATGTGTGTGTATATGTGTAAATAAATGAACACTGACATTCAAGTATATATATATATATATATATATATATATATATATATATATATATATATATATATATATATATATATATATATATATTAGGGCTGCAAATCTTTGGATGTCCCACAATTCGATTCAATATCGATTATTGGGGTCGCGATTCGATTATAAATGGATTTTTTCGATTCAATGCGATTCTCGATTCAAAATCAATATTTTTCAGATTCAAAACAATTCAGTATGCATTCAATACATAGATTTCAGCAGGATCTACCCCAGTCTGCTGACATGCAAGCAGAGTAGTAGATTTTTGTAAAAAGCTTCTATAATTGATTGTAACAACGTAAATTTGTTTTAACTATTAAACGAACCAAAATATGACTTTTTTGTTTTTGTGTGAAAACATTGGACACAGTGTGTTGTCCAGCTTATGAGATGCCATGCAAGTGTAAGCCACTCTGAAACTCTTGTTCTTATTTTTATTTTTATAAATGTCTAATGATAATGTCAATGAGGGATTTTTAATCACTGCTATGTTAAAATGATAACTAATATTGATACTGTTGTTCATAATATTCATTTTTGTTTCACTACTTTTGTTTTGTTCTGTGTGGCGTTTGTGTCTTATCTCAATTGCTCTGTTTATTGCAGTTCTGAGTGTTGCTGGGTCAGGTTTGGTTTTGGAACTGGATTGCATTGTTATGGTATTGCTGTGTAGTGTTTTGTTGGATTGATAAAAAAAATAAAAAATAAAAAAAATAAATAAATAAATGAATGTGAGTGTGAATGTTGTCTGTCTATCTGTGTTGGCCCTGCGATGAGGTGGCGACTTGTCCAGGGTGTACCCCGCCTTCCGCCCGATTGTAGCTGAGATAGGCGCCAGCGTCCCTCGCAACCCCAAAAGGGAATACGCGGTAGAAAATGGATGGATGGATGAAATAAAAAATACATCAATTAAGAAAAAAAGAGAATCGAATCTGAATCGCACAACATGAGAATCGCGATTCTTATTCGAATCAATTTTTTTTCAGACCTCTAATATATATATATATATATATTTATATATATATATATATATAAGAAATATCGTATTTCCTTGAATTGGGGCATATAGTATGCGCCTGCCTTGAATTACTGCCGGGTCAAACTCGCTTCCCAACATAATTAGCGCATGCTTAGTATTACCGCCTGGTCAAACTCGTGATGTCATGAGTGACACTTCCCCTGTCATCATTTTCAAAATGGAGGAGGCTGATTTCAATACCGGTAGTTTGAAATTGCATAAAGGGAAGAAGATTAAGAGCTATTCAGTAGGATTGAAGGTCCAAGCTTACATCACACTGACATTTTTACTGCATGCCTTTGGTAAGTGCCGGAGTGAAAAGAGGTTTTAAAATAAGAAACCTGTGCTTACTTTTACCACATGTCTTTGGTAAGCGCTGGAGTGAGAAGAGGTTTTAAATTAATTAGCGCCCCGGCGGAAATTCAAGGAAATACAGTACTTGAATTTCAGTGAATTCTAGCAATAAATATACTCGTCCCTCCTTAACCCCGCCCCCCGGCCCGCCACGCCCACCACAACCCCCAATCTACTGAATTCGGAGGCCTCAAGTTTGGCAAGTATGGCTGTGGACCCCCAAAACAAGTCAAAGCAGAGGAAAGGTGGTAAGGAAAAAGCTGAAAATAATGAACAGTAGTAGTACCTAAAGCCACAAGCATATTGGGTTTTGCGACCAGGTTCGTAATTTGGAATACTTGAGGTACCACCGTACTAAAAAAGACCACCAGTCCCAACACTGTGATCTGGGTCGCCGCAGACGCCAAGCCTGATTTTTTTTGGAGATGCGCGCAATGGGAGCATATTTCAGTTTTATGTTTTCCAATGACTTTATTATACATGCCATGCACTTTTAATCAAATTTGTCTGTTTGCAGGGTTATGCAGAAACATCCTTTAGCCATGCTTCAATCCATCGGCACAGTTAAGTTTGTTGCAAACTCGCACGGCTGCGGAAGTTGTGACCCCAGGATGCAGGAACCTGGAGATCGCCGTGCAGGTAAGAGTTTTTTTTAATAAACTCAAAACAAGGAAAAGCAGTCGTGCACTCGGATGTCCTAAACACAATCCATCCATTGTTTCCATTTTCTACCGCTTATTCCCTTTTAGGGGCGTGGGGGGCGCTGGCACCTATCTCAGCTACAATCGGGCGGAAGGCGGGGTACACCCTGGACAAGTCGCCACCTCATCGCAGGGCCAACACAGATAGACAGACAACATTCACACACTAGGGACCATTTAGTGTTGCCAATCAACCTATCCCCAGGTGCATGTCTTTGGAGGTGGGAGGGGCCTATCCCCAGGTGCATGTCTTTGGAGGTGGGAGGGGCCTATCTCCAGGTGCATGTCTTTGGAGGTGGGAGGGGCCTATCCCCAGGTGCATGTCTTTGGAGGTGGGAGGAAGCCGGAGTACCCGGAGGGAACCCACGCAGTCACGGGGAGAACATGCAAACTCCACACAGAAAGATCCCGAGCCTGGATTTGAACCCAGGACTGCAAGACCTTTGTATTGTGAGGCAGACGCACTAACCCCTCTGCCACCGTGAAGCCCCTAAATCAATCCACTTTATTTATTTATATAGCACATTTAAACAACAATAACATTTCCAAAGTGCTGCACAGCCATGTTAAAAACATGGGGCGGCATAGCTCAGTTGGTAGACTGGCCGTGCCAGCAACTTGAGAGTTGCAGGTTCGATTCCCGCTTGTGCCATCCTAGTCACTGCCGTTGTGTCCTTGGGCAAGATACTTTACCCACCTGCTCCCAGTGCCACCCACACTGCTTTAAATGTAACTTAGATATTGGGTTTCACTATGTAAAGCGCTTTGAGTCACTTGAGAAAAGCGCTATATAAATATAATTCACTTCACTACTTGAAGGTATGTCAAGGGGTACGTGAGATTTGAAGAAACAAAAAAAATTGTAAAAAAAAAAAAAATAAATAAATAAATAAAATAAAAATAGATATATATACATATTATGCTCCACCAATGACTGAATAAAAACAAAAAATAAATAAATATAAAACCAATAAAAACAATATAAAAACAAATATGATTAAAAACTATTTTAAAGGGTAAAATCAATTAAAACAGTAAAATAGAAATCAAAGTGTATAAAAAACACAGAGGACCACACAACTCACGTAGTGTTAAAAGCCAAAGAATAAAAGTGGGTCTTAAGACAATCACCATCAACCTCGAGCACTGAAGAACAGGCGAGGCGGGCATGAATAGTAGCCTGATTGGCAACTGCCACCAGGTGTGCCGGGCTGCCAATCAGGGACAGGTGCGGGAAACGAGCGCTCAGGGGAGACAAGCAGGAAATGGAACAAAAGTAAGAGCGCCAACAGGAAACGAACAACAAACAAGGAAAAACCAACAGAAATGAAGGGACAAATCGTCACAAACGTTCTACTTCCAATAGGTAGAAGTGTGGAGGAGTCATCGGATTCCAGTTCCATTCATCCGACACACAGCAATACACTTAGAGCTCAAACTGGCTGGGGGGAATCTACCATCAATCAATCAATCAATCAATCAATCAATCAATCAATCAATCAATCAATGTTTATTAATATAGCCCGAAATCACAAGTGTCTCAAAGGGCTGCACAAGCCACAACCACAACCTCGGTTCGGATGCCACATCAGGGCAAGGAGAAACTCAACCCAGTGGGATGAAAATGAGAAACCTTGGAGAGGACCGCAGATGTGGGTGAGCCCCACCCCCCTCTAGGGGAGACCGGTACAATGGACGATGAGTGGATCTAGCATAATTGTCAGGCTTGCCACTGGCAGTTTGTTTGTGTTATAGTTTCTCCTCTTTGTGTTTAGTATATCCTGTCAGCACTCTTATTTTGATGACCATGGATGAAGTACTGACTGTCCAGAGTCGAGACCCAGGATGGACCGCTCGTCGGGACCCAGGATGGACCGCTCGCCTGTATCGGTTGGGGACATCTCTACGCTGCTGATCCGCTTGAGATGGTTTCCTGTGGACGGGACTCTCACTGCTGTCTTGGAGCCACTATGGATTGAACTTTCACAGTATCATGTTAGACCCGCTCGACATCCATTGCTTTCGGTCCCCTAGAGGGGGGGGGGGGGTTGCCCACATCTGAGGTCCTCTCCAAGGTTTCTCATAGTCAGCATTGTCACTGGCGTCCCACTGGATGTGAATTCTCCCTGCCCACTGGGTGTGAGTTTTCCTTGCCCTTTTGTGGGTTCTTCCGAGGATGTTGTAGTCGTAATGATTTGTGCAGTCCTTTGAGACATTTGTGATTTGGGGCTATATAAATAAACATTGATTGATTGATTGATTGATTGATTTTGGTTCAGCTTCCTGTTTGTCTCCCTGAGTGCTTTGTTTCCCCTCAGCTGGGGCTGATTGACACCTGGCCACACCTGATGTCAATCAGCCAGTTCCTATTTTACCTCCTTTGTTCCTCCAGTCAGTGCTGGATTATTGTCGCTCTTGTGTCGTTGCTACCTGTCGTGATTTTGTCGATGTCATCATTACAGCTACTACCTGTCGTGCTACTATTTGTCTTTGTCGTCGTAGCGGTAAGCTGTTCCTGTTAGCTATTTGTAGTTTGTTTTCTCCTAGCTTTTTGGTTTCGTGTTTTCTTGTTAGCCATTAGCTGTTTCCAGTTTTTTTTGTTTCCTGCTAGATACCTGTTAGCTTCCATGCTAGGCCTTTTGTTTGTTATCCGCCCAGGTGCGCACTTTTTTTTGTACCCTTTGGTTTTGTGCTAGTTTTTTGTATTAAAACCATGTTTTCTCACTCCATGCCTGCCTCCATCTATGCAACTTTGGGGTTAGTCAACAACAAACTTTGACAATAATATTCTGAAAGTCCAGTCCATAGTGGATCTAACATAATAGTGGGAGTCCAGTCCATAGTGGATCTAACATAATAGAGAGAGTCCAGTCCATAGTGGATCTAACATAATAGTGGGAGTCCAGTCCATAGGAGATCTAACATAATAGTGGGAGTCCAGTCCATAGGAGATCTAACATAATAGTGAGAGTCCAGTCCATAGTGGATCCAACATAGTAGTGAAAGTCCAGTCCATAGTGGATCTAACATAATAGTGAGAGTCCAGTCCATAGTGGATCCAACATAGTAGTGAGAGTCCAGTCCATAGTGGATCTAACATAATAGTGAGAGTCCAGTCCATAGTGGATCCAACATAATAGTGAGAGTCCAGTCCATAGTGGATCTAACATAATAGTGAGAGTCCAGTCCATAGTGGATCTAACATAATAGTGAGAGTCCAGTCCATAGTGGATCTAACATAATAGTGAGAGTCCAGTCCATAGTGGATCTAACATAATAGTGTGAGAGTCCAGTCCATAGTGGATCTAACATAATATTGAGAGTCCAGTCCATAGTGGATCTAACATAATAGTGAGAGTCCAGTCCATAGTGGATCTAACATAATAGTGAGAGTCCAGTCCATAGTGGATCTAACATAATAGTGTGAGAGTCCAGTCCATAGTGGATCTAACATAATAGTGAGAGTCCAGTCCATAGTGGATCTAACATAATAGTGAGAGTCCAGTCCATAGTGGATCTAACATAATAGTGAGAGTCCAGTCCATAGTGGATCTAACATAGTAGTGAGAGTCCAGTCCATAGTGGATCTAACATAATAGTGAGAGTCCAGTCCATAGTGGATCTAACATAATAGTGAGAGTCCAGTCCATAGTGGATTAACACAATAGTGAGAGTCCAGTCCATAGTGGATCTAACATAATAGTGAGAGTCCAGTCCATAGTGGATCTAACATAGTAGTGAGAGTCCAATCCATAGTGGATCTAAGATAGTAGTGAGAGTCCAGTCCATAGTGGATCTAACATAATGTTTTGAGAGTCCAGTCCATAGTGGATCTAACATAATAGTGTGAGAGTCCAGTCCATAGTGGATCTAACATAATAGTGTGAGAGTCCAGTCCATAGTGGATCTAACATAATAGTGAGAGTCCAGTCCATAGTGGATCTAACATAGTAGTGAGAGTCCAGTCCATAGTGGATCTAACATAATAGTGAGAGTTCAGTCCATAGTGGATCTAACATAATAGTGAGAGTCCAGTCCATAGTGGATCTAACATAATAGTGAGAGTCCAGTCCATAGTGGATCTAACATAGTAGTGAGAGTCCAGTCCATAGTGGGTCCAACATAATAGTGAGAGTCCAGTCCATAGTGGATCTAACATAATAGTGAGAATCCAGTCCATAGTGGTTCTAACATAATAGTGAAAGTCCAGTCCATAGTGGATCTAACATAGTAGTGAGAGTCCAGTCCATAGTGGATCTAACATAGTAGTGAGAGTCCAGTCCATAGTGGATCTAACATAATAGTGAGAGAGTCCAGTCCATAGTGGATCCAACATAATAGTGAGAGTCCAGTCCATAGTGGATCTAACATAGTAGTGAGAGTCCAGTCCATAGTGGATCCAACATAATAGTGAGAGTCCAGTCCATAGTGGATCTAACATAGTAGTGAGAGTCCAGTCCATAGTGGATCTAACATAGTAGTGAGAGTCCAGTCCATAGTGGATTTAACATAATAGTGAGAGAGTCCAGTCCACAGTGGATCCAACATAATAGTGAGAGTCCAGTCCATAGTGGATCTAACATAATAGTGAGAGAGTCCAGTCCACAGTGGATCCAACATAATAGTGAGAGTCCAGTCCATAGTCGATCTAACATAATAGTGAGTCCAGTCCATAGTGGATCCAACATAATAGTGAGAGTCCAGTCCATAGTGGATCTAACATAATAGTGAGAGAGTCCAGTCCATAGTGGATCTAACATAGTAGTGAGAGTCCAGTCCATAGTGGATCTAACATAATAGTGAGTCCAGTCCATAGTGGATCTAACATAATAGTGAGAGAGTCCAGTCCATAGTGGATCTAACATAGTAGTGAGAGTCCAGTCCATAGTGGATCTAACATAGTAGTGAGAGTCCAGTCCATAGTGGATCTAACATAATAGTGAGAGAGTCCAGTCCACAGTGGATCCAACATAATAGTGAGAGTCCAGTCCATAGTGGATCTAACATAATAGTGAGAGTTCAGTCCATAGTGGATCTAACATAATAGTGAGAGTCCAGTCCATAGTGGATCTAACATAATAGTGAGAGTCCAGTCCATAGTGGATCTAACATAATAGTGAGAGTTCAGTCCATAGTGGATCTAACATAGTAGTGAGAGAGTCCAGTCCATAGTGGATCCAAGATAATAGTGAGAGTCCAGTCCATAGTGGATCTAACATAATAGTGAGAGTCCAGTCCGTAGTGGATCTAACATAATAGTGAGAGTCCAATCCATAGTGGATCTAACATAATAGTGAGAGTCCAGTCCATAGTGGATCTAACATAATAGTGAGAGTCCAGTCCATAGTGGATCTAACATAATAGTGAGAGTCCAGTCCATAGTGGATCTAACATAGTAGTGAGAGTCCAGTCCATAGTGGATCTAACATAATAGTGAGAGTCCAGTCCATAGTGGATCTAACATAGTAGTGAGAGTCCAGTCCATAGTGGATCTAACATAATAGTGAGAGTCCAGTCCATAGTGGATCTAACATAATAGTGAGAGTCCAGTCCATAGTGGATCTAACATAATAGTGAGAGTCCAGTGCATAGTGGATCTAACATAATAGTGAGAGTCCAGTCCATAGTGGATCTAACATAATAGTGAGAGTCCAGTCCATAGTGGATCTAACATAATAGTGAGAGTCCAGTCCATAGTGGAGCTAACATAATAGTGAGAGTCCAGTCCATAGTGGATCTAACATAATAGTGTGAGAGTCCAGTCCATAGTGGATCTAACATAATAGTGAGAGTCCAGTCCATAATGGATCTAACATAATAGTGAGAGTCCAGTCCATAGTGGATTAACATAATAGTGAGAGTCCAGTCCATAGTGGATCTAACATAATAGTGAGAGTCCAGTCCATAGTGGATCTAACATAATAGTGTGAGTCCAGTCCATAGTGGATCTAACATAGCAGTGAGAGTCCAGTCCATAGTGGATCTAACATAGTAGTGAGAGTCCAGTCCATAGTGGATCCAACATAATAGTGAGAGTCCAGTCCATAGTGGATCTAACATAATAGTGAGAGTCCAGTCCATAGTGGATCTAACATAGTAGTGAGAGTCCAGTCCATAGTGGATCTAACATAATAGTGAGAGTCCAGTCCATAGTGGATCTAATATAATAGTGAGAGTCCAGTTCATATTGGATCTAACATAATAGTGAGAGTCCAGTCCATAGTGGATCTAACATAATAGTGAGAGTCCAGTCCATAGTGGATCTAACATAATAGTGAGAGTCCAGTCCATAGTGGATCTAACATAATAGTGAGAGTCCAGTCCATAGTGGATCCAACATAATAGTGAGAGTCCAGTCCATAGTGGATCTAACATAATAGTGAGAGTCCAGTCCATAGTGGATCTAACATAATAGTGAGAGTCCAGTCCATAGTGGATCTAACATAATAGTGAGAGTCCAGTCCATAGTGGATCTAACATAATAGTGAGAGTCCAGTCCATAGTGGATCCAACATAATAGTGAGGGTCCAGTCCATAGTGGATCTAACATAATAGTGAGAGTCCAGTCCATAGTGGATCCAACATAATAGTGAGAGTCCAGTCCATAGTGGATCTAACATAATAGTGAGAGTCCAGTCCATAGTGGATTAACATAATAGTGAGAGTCCAGTCCATAGTGGAGCTAACATAATAGTGAGAGTCCAGTCCATAGTGGATCTAACATAATAGTGTGAGAGTCCAGTCCATAGTGGATCTAACATAATAGTGAGAGTCCAGTCCATAATGGATCCAACATAATAGTGAGAGTCAAGTCCATAGTGGATTAACATAATAGTGAGAGTCCAGTCCATAGTGGATCTAACATAATAGTGAGAGTCCAGTCCATAGTGGATCTAACATAATAGTGTGAGTCCAGTCCATAGTGGATCTAACATAGCAGTGAGAGTCCAGTCCATAGTGGATCTAACATAGTAGTGAGAGTCCAGTCCATAGTGGATCTAACATAATAGTGAGAGTCCAGTCCATAGTGGATCTAACATAATAGTGAGAGTCCAGTCCATAGTGGATCCAACATAATAGTGAGAGTCCAGTCCATAGTGGATCTAACATAGTAGTGAGAGTCCAGTCCATAGTGGATCTAACATAATAGTGAGAGTCCAGTCCATAGTGGATCTAACATAGTAGTGAGAGTCCAGTCCATAGTGGATCTAACATAATAGTGAGAGTCCAGTCCATAGTGGATCTAACATAATAGTGAGAGTCCAGTCCATAGTGGATCTAACATAGTAGTGAGAGTCCAGTCCATAGTGGATCTAACATAGTAGTGAGAGTCCAGTCCATAGTGGATCTAACATAGTAGTGAGAATCCAGTCCATAGTGGATCTAACATAGTAGTGAGAGTCCAATCCATAGTGGATCTAACATAATAGTGAGAGTCCAGTCCATAGTGGATCCAACATAATAGTGAGAGTCCAGTCCATAGTGGATCCAACATAGTAGTGAGAGTCCAGTCCATAGTGGATCTAACATAATAGTGAGAGTCCAGTCCATAGTGGATCTAACATAATAGTGAGAATCCAGTCCATAGTGGTTCTAGCATAATAGTGTGAGAGTCCAGTCCATAGTGGATCCAACATAATAGTGAGAGTCCAGTCCATAGTGGATCTAACATAATAGTGAGAGTCCAGTCCATAGTGGATCTAACATAATAGTGAGAGTCCAGTCCATAGTGGATCTAACATAATAGTGAGAGTCCAGTCCATAGTGGATCTAACATAATAGTGAGAGTCCAGTCCATAGTGGATCTAACATAATAGTGTGAGAGTCCAGTCCTTAGTGGAGGTAACATAATTGTGAGAGTCCAGTCCATAGTGGCTCTAACATAATAGTGTGAGAGTCCAGTCCATAGTGGATCTAACATAATATTGAGAGTCTAGTCCATAGTGGATCTAACATAATATTGGGAGAGTCCAGTCCATAGTGGATCTAACATAATAGTGTGGGAGTCCAGTCCATAGTGGATCTAACATAATAGTGTGGGAGTCCAGTCCATAGTGGATCTAACATAATAGTGTGAAAGTCCAGTGCTTAGTGGAGGTAACATAATAGTGAGAGTCCAGTCCATAGTGGATCTAACATAATAGTGAGAGTCCAGTCCATAGTGGATCTAACATAATAGTGAGAGTCCAGTCCATAGTGGATCTAACATAATAGTGAGAGTCCAGTCCATAGTGGATCTAACATAATAGTGTGAGAGTCCAGTCCTTAGTGGATCTAACATAATATTGAGAGTCCAGTCCATAGTGGATCTAACATAATAGTGTGAGAGTCAAGTCCATAGTGGATCTAAAATAATAGTGAGAGTCCAGTCCATAGTGGATCTAACATAATAGTGTGAGAGTCCAGTCCATAGTGGATCTAACATAATAGTGTGAGAGTCCAGTCCATAGTGGATCTAACATAATAGTGTGAGAGTCCAGTCCATAGTGGATCTAACATAATAGTGAGAGTCCAGTCCATAGTGGATCTAACATAATATTGAGAGTCCAGTCCTTAGTGGATCTAACATAATAGTGTGAGAGTCCAGTCCATAGTGGATCTAACATAATAGTGAGAGTCCAGTCCATAGTGGATCTAACAATGGGGGACTTGATTGATTGATACTTTTATTAGTAGATCGCACAGTACAGTACATATTCCGTACAATTGACCACTTAACGTTGACACCCCAATAAGTTTTTCAACTTGTTTTAATTCGGGGTCCACGTTAATCAATTCATGAGCAGAGCAGAAAGGAAAAGAAACGGCAGATCAACTCTACTGGGAGCCATTTCAGTTTTGAATATACGACTTTAAATGACTTTATCCAAGCAAGAGTCTACATCCAATAAAGGTTCAGTTTGCTGGAAAACTCGGAAAGTGGATCAGCCATTTATAAATCTTTGTCTTGTCTTTGAATAGATGCTTTACTTTTTGTCTGCAGGGAGTTTTTCCTTCAATTCTGAGGGTTTTTTTTTTATTTGTATTTTTTTATGGTGGTATTCAATATGAAGAAAGCAGAAGTTGAACAAATGACTGCAATGAACTCCTCAACTTCCTACTCAGTGGAATTGGAGAAGCACTCATGAGAGGTTGCTGCGTTCCTGTGGCAGGTTGGCCGGGTCACTAACATTTTTCAATGATCCACAAAAGTCTAGTTTTTTTTTTTTGTACGCTCAATCCCGAGGGGAGTCAAATAAAGCTTGTTCTCTGGGAATGATGACATTATTAGCATAGGAAATAAGACACAGCTGTAAAAGTTAAAAGCCTACTGAAACAAGATTTTCTTATTTAAACGGGGATAGCAGCTCCATTCTATGTCTCATACTTCATCATTTTGCAATATTGCCATATTTTTGCTGAAAGGATTTAGTAGAGAACATCGACGATAGAGTTCGCATCTTTTAATCGCTAATAAAAAAGCCTTGCCTGTATCAGAAGTAGCAGACGATGTGTGCGTGACGTCACGGGTTGTAGGGCTCCTCGCATCCTCACATTGTTTACAATCAAGTGCAATTCGGACCAAGAAAGCGACAAGTTCCCCATTAATTTGAGCGAGGATAAAAGATTTATGGATGAGGAAAATTAGAGGAAAGCCCAAAAAAAAGAGAAAAAAAAAAGGCGACAGCTCCAGGCGACGGCAGTGTGAGCGATTCAGATGTTATTAGACAAATTTATCAATCAATCAATCATCAATCAATGTTTACTTATATAGCCCTAAATCACTAGTGTCTCAAAGGGCTGCACAAACCACCACGACATCCTCGGTAGGCCCACATAAGGGCAAGGAAAACTCACACCCAGTGGGACGTCGGTGACAATGATGACTATGAGAACCTTAGAGAGGAGGAAAGCAATGGATGTCGAGCGGGTCTAACATGATACTGTGAAAGTTCAATCCACAATGGATCCAACACAGTCGCGAGAGTCCAGTCCAAAGCGGATCCAACACAGCAGCGAGAGTCCCGTTCACAGCGGAGCCAGCAGGAAACCATCCCAAGCGGAGGTGGATCAGCATCGCAGAGATGTCCCCAGCCGATACACAGGCAAGCAGTACTTACTAGTATTTACCAGGATATTTCTGGAAAATCCCTTATCTGCTTATCGTCGGAACCCAGGATGGACCGCTCGCCTGTATCGGTTGGGGACATCTCTACGCTGCTGATCCGCCTCCGCTTGAGATGGTTTCCTGTGGACGGGACTCTCGCTGCTGTCTTGGATCTGCTTGAACTGAACTCTGGCGGCTGTGTTGGAGCCAATATGGATTGAACTTTCACAGTATCATGTTAGACCCGCTCGACATCCATTGCTTTCGGTCCCCTAGAGGGGGGGGGGTTGCCCACATCTGAGGTCCTCTCCAAGGTTTCTCATAGTCAGCATTGTCACTGGCGTCCCACTGGATGTGAATTCTCCCTGCCCACTGGGTGTGAGTTTTCCTTGCCCTTTTGTGGGTTCTTCCGAGGATGTTGTAGTCGTAATGATTTGTGCAGTCCTTTGAGACATTTGTGATTTGGGGCTATATAAATAAACATTGATTGATTGATTGATTGATCGTGTTAATAGTGTTTTAGTGAGATTGTAAAGTCATACCTGAAAGTCGGAGGGCTGCGGTGAACGCCAGTGTCTCTGAGAGAAGCTGGAGCCAAGATCACAGCTGCCTTTTTGACAGCTGCAAGAGGAGGTCGCAAAATCCACTTAAGAGCCGACTTAATATCACAATTTTCCCATTCAAAAACTTGCTGGTTGACGTAGAGAAACATGTTCGCTTGACCGCTCTGCGTTAAAGCTTCACAACAAACAAAGAAACACCGGCTGTGTTTTGGTTGCTAAAGGCAGCTGCAATCCACCGCTTTCCACCAACAGCATTCTTCTTTGACGTCTTCAAATTGCAAAAGGTTCAGCAACACGGATTTCCAAATTACTGTGTAATTATGCGATGAAAAGAGACGACTTTTAGCCGTAAGTGGTGCTGGGCTAATATGTCCGCTACAACCCCAGACGTCACAAATCATCATAAGTGTCATCATTCCGCGACGTTTTCAACAGGAAACTCCTTGGGAAATTTAAAATTTTAATTTAGTAAACTAAAGCGGCCGTATTGGCATGTGTTGCAATGTTAATATTTCATCATTGATATATAAACTATCAGACTGTGTGGTGGGTAGTAGTGGCTTTCAGTAGGACTTTAATAGGGAACATTATCACAATTTCAAAAGGGTTAAAAACAATAAAAATCAGTTCCCAGTGGCTTTTTGTATTTTTTGAAATTTTTTTCAAAATTTTACCGGTCCCGGAATATCCCTAAAAAAAGCTTTAAAGTGCTTGATTTTCGCTATTTGCGATGCCACTATCCATTTCCCTGTGACGTCACACAGTGCTGCCAATGTAAACAAACAATGGGAATACCACAGCAAGATATAGCGACATTAGCTCGGATTCAAACTCGGATTTCAGCGGCTTAAGCGATTCAACAGATTACGCATGTATTGAAACAGATGGTTGGAGTATGAAAGTATTGAAGAAGAAACTGAAGCTATTGAGCGAATAGCTATTGACGCTATTCATAGCCATAGCATGGCCGAATAGCTGCGTTAGCATCGCCGGTAAAATGTGCGGACCAAACGATCAGGATTTTCGCATCTTGTGACACTGGAGCAACTTAAATCCGTCGATTGGTAAGTGTTTGTTTCGCTTTAAATGTGGGTGGAAGGAAACGTAATATATTTGCAAATGCATCTGCAGGTTATCCATACATCTCTGTGCCATGTCTGCTTTAGCACCGCCGGTAAATAGCATGTTAGCATCGATTAGCGTAGCATGTTAGCATCGATTAGCTGGCAGTCAACATCAACAAAACTCACCTTTGAGATTTCGTTAACTATCGTTGCAAATGCATCTGCAGGTTATCCATACATCTCTGTTCCATGTCTGCTTTAGCACCGCCGGTAAATAGCATGTTAGCATCGATTAGCGTAGCATGTTAGCATCAATTAGCTGGCAGTCAACATCAACAAAACTCACCTTTGTGATTTCGTTGACTTTATCGTTGCAAATGCATCTGCAGGTTATCCATACATCTCTGTTCCATGTCTGCCTTAGCAGCGCCGGTAAATAGCATGTTAGCATCGATTAGCATAGCATGTTAGCATCGATTAGCTGGCAGTCAACATCAACAAAACTCATCTTTGTGATTTCGTTGACTTTATCGTTGCAAATGCATCTGCAGGTTATCCATACATCTCTGTGCCATGTCTGCCTTAGCACCGCCGGCAAATAGCATGTTAGCATCGATTAGCGTAGCATGTTAGCATCGATTAGCTGGCAGTCACGCCGCAACCAAATATGTCTGATTAGCACATAAGTCGACATCAACAAAACTCACCTTTGTGATTTCGTTGACTTAATCGTTGCAAATGCATCTGCAGGTTATCCATACATCTCTGTGCCATGTCTGTCATCGCCGGTAAAATGTGGAGACACTCCGGTACATTCAATGGGGGTCTGGCGGCAGACACTTTTCTTAGCCTTTAAGCTTTTTTATTTCTCTGTCCCTTATGTTTTTGTTTATTTTAATAGTATTTTTAGAATGTGCCGTAGGCCTTTAAAACATTAGCTGTGGGCCGCAAATGGCCTCCGGGACACACTTTTGACACCCCTGCTATAGATAATAAAAAATAAAACATGATAAATCAATGGGTAAAAAGCAGAGCCTGGCGACGCATGCGCGTTTATCATAACTCTCTCGCTCTCTCTGTCTCTGCCCCTCCCTCACCAATGTTGCTGCGCACACAATTTTTTGTTTTGTTCTTAACCCCTTCATCACCCTGAACGTACATTGAAAATACACACAACCCTAACTTAAAATGCCGGACATTTGAGGCATTTAAGAAACTCCACCCGGACAGCCCGGCAAAAGAGGACATATACGGTGAAAAGAGGAGGTATGGTCAGTCTATCGTAGCTCGGTCGCTGCTAGCATGCTGTTTTTTTGTTTTTTTTGATTGATTGAAACTTTTATTAGTAGATTGCACAGTACAGTACATATTCCGTGGAATTGACCACTAAATGGTAACACCCCAATAATTTTTTCAACTTGTTTATGTCGGGGTTTACGTAAATCATTTCATAGTGCCTCGGTGTGCATTGTTTACACAACATGCAGTGCGCTACTTAATATGTCCGTGTAGAACTCGTTTGGTACACCTCCGAACCGAACCGGAACCCCCGTACCGAAACGGTTTAATACAAATCCACGTACCGTTACACCCCTACTTCTTACCATTCTTGACTTCTTGAACATGTGTGGTAGAAAACGGAGGGATGGATTAAAATGCATGAGAATTTTTTATATTATTAACGTTATTTTTAACACTGATTAAAAGCGGAATTATTCTTTACTTATTGTGTTAAGCATCTGAGAGCCAGATGCAGTCATCAAAAGAGCCACGTCTGGCTCTAGAGCCATAGGTTCCCTACCCCTGGCTTAGAACCTTCTTATGAGCAGGGCAAAGATGCACAACCACCCCTCATGAGCCGAGATTTATTCTTTTCATACATCCCCTTGAAACTTTCCCTTCCAAATATGCACATTTTAGTCATTGTTGAGTATTTCCACACATCACTTGGAGAACTGTTCCTCTCCCACTTGTCAATATCCCAAGTAGACAGGATAAAACTAATGTAATTTCATGCCACAGTCAGGCAATAAATCCTCCCTTTGAGAGGAAGAGGTAGTTTTTTTTTCTCTCTCACTCCGCAAGTGCTGATTTATTCTGATATTTTATGTAAAATAGATTTTCTAAGTAATTGATGAATATTTTGTTCTTAGACCTCTCTAAAAACACCAACGATGGACCAGGTGATAAATTCTGACTCGCAGGGATTTAAAGGGGAATTGCACTTTTTTCCGGAATCGTTCACAATCCCTATGATAGACGAAAAGACACATTTTTTTTTTTAATTTTTATTCTAACATGTAAAAATAGAATAGTTCTGGGTGGCTAGCAATGCAGCTAAAGTTAAAGTTAAAAGTCAAAGTACCAATAGAATAGAACAGAAAGTACTTTATTGATCCCTGGGGGAAATTCAGCACCACAGTTCGCTCACAATAGACAATAATAATAATAAATAATACATAACATATATTATATATAATATATGAATAATATAAATGATAAATAAATGGGTTGTACTTGTATAGCGCTTTTCTACCTTCAAAGTACTCAAAGCGCTTTGACACTACTTCCACATTCACACACACATTCACACACAGATGGAGGGAGCTGCCATGCAAGGCGCCAACCAGCACCCATCAGGAGCAAGGGTGAAGTGTCTTCCTCAGGACACAACGGACGTGACGAGGTTGGTACTAGGTGGGATTTGAACCAGGGACCCTCGGGTTGCGCACGGCCACATATAAATATATTCTACATATATTCTACATTCAAGTGCAGTCAAGGAACATACACATTATACAGTCTGATGGCTGTCAGTATGAAGGCCCTCCTGTGTCGTTCCGTGTTGCACTTAGGGAGTCTGAGGCTGCTATTGTCTTTTTTTTTATTGTCTTGGTTTGATTATCTGAAAATAATTATTGTGGCTTGGGGGGGGGCTTGAGTCCTGGGGGGCGTGGCATAAACTTTGGATGGCTGTGACAGATGTTATCTATTGAGCAATATCATTTTTTTGTAATAATTAATCATGGTTATGGGGTTTGAGTCATCTGATGGAGGTGGGTGAAAATAGTGAAAGTCCTAAGTCTGTGATGAAGTCTGTTGACGGTGGCGTGACGTTATCATGGAGAACACGCGGTCCACTTTTGCCCTGAGTGGGAGAAGCTTGATGGCGCGGCGCTTCCTGTCTGCACCTGGAAACCCTTCCCCGACATCCTTCGTCGAAAGTGACGCTTCCGGGAAGACGGCATGGCTTCATCTCCGGACCAAATGGACTCTATTGGCACCAGTTTTCCATCTGGGCCCCACATCATCTCTTTCTGCCCCTTGGAGGAATAGCGCAGCGTTTCTTCCTCCATTGCTCACAGTACCGCCAAAGACGCCTCGTCCAATCCTCCTGCGAAGAAGCTATTCAGCTGGGAACTTTCTGTCACACCCGGACATGGATTGGTTTTGCTTCTACCACGCAAAGGATGATTGGCACGAGCAAGACGAGAGTGTGAGTACATGTTTGTTTATTTAAACACTAAATACAAAAATAAACAAACTAAGGGTGCTCACAAGGAGGTACAAAACTTGGCTACAAAAATACAAACAGAAAAACAAAACACCTGCTCGATGGCATGAAAGACAATGAACTATAAACTTAAGCTTGCACTGTGGCAGAGCTAAGAACAACTAAAAAAAAAAAAACGCTTACTGTGGCCGAAACAAGGGGCATGGATAGCAAGGTGCGTAGCAGGTAATCGTGGGTGCGTGAAGGCATGAAGGCAAGCACAAGCAAAGTTCCCAGACTGATGGACAGAAAGAAAAATCCTTAAATACTGGCTGTGGTAATTAGTAACAGGTGTGAGAGGCTGACGATCGGGGCATGACTAGAGGGACCAGGTGGAAACTAATGGGTTGACATGGTAACAAAAGCAAACCAGGAAGTGCAAAACGGAACAAGAGTCCAGAAAACGAAACAAAACGTGATCAAACATAAAACCAGATTCACAGGCATAACAACCACAACCATACTTTAGATTAGATTAGATAGTACTTTATTTATTCCGTCAGGAGAGTTCTTTCAGGAAAATTTAAATTTTCAGCACAATCCCATTCAAGATCAGACAAACATTACAGGGAGACAGAACAGGATCGCTGACGGGTCTGCTGGCTTCCAGCGCCCCTTACAAAAAAGGTGAGATACAGGTAAACAAGGTGGGGTAATGGGAGAAACAAAATAGAAGATTAAAATAAAATAAAAAAATCGGTCTTAGCCTGGGCCCTGGAGTGGGGGTGCAGACTGAGGCCAAGGGAAAAAACAACAACTCATAGCCATAAGAGGGAAACATCAAACATCAAAGAACACAAAGGACATTAAAGACATTAAAGCAGCAGATACAAGCAGACACTTCTACATACAGCTATGAATAAAAAGTAAAAGAAACATATCCACTGTGGTGGCCTCTGCGGTGTTCCACGCCATCGTCCACTGGGGAGGAGGGAGCATGGCCAGAGACAGGAGCAGACCCAACAAAGCAACCAAGACAGCCGACTCCACTCTCGGCCAGTGTCCAGTCCGCATGGATGAGCGAGGATACGTCCAAGGTGACTGAGGTGTCCGACACCTGCTCACCCAGCCAAGACACCACGAAGCCTCTCCGTCCCAGCGCTCAGTGCTAGCTCCGCAGTCCTGTCCCCTCATCCGCATCTCCTCCAGTCCCTCCAAACCGACTCCGGTGTGGCAGACACCCAGCAGCTGGTCTTCATGGACAAAAGGCTCCCGGGAGGCAGATCCAAAAGTCCACAAAAAAAGCACCACAGAGGTCACGAAAGTGTCACCCCTTGTCACACAGTCCCAAAGGGTCCCGGACCAAAAGGCAAAAAAATATAATAAGACATGAAAACAAGAGGGAAACACAAAAGGGTGACACAAGAGCACAGAGCTCCTGCCAACAGCAGCCACTACAGCAGCGCCATCTTGACGGTAGGAATGGTGTACATGGGATTGAAGGCCTCACCTTTTCTCCTCAATGCACTACTGGTATTGTGGCCCAACAGCTCAATTTTTTTGTTTCCTCTGATATCTCATGGACAAAGATAAGACCTTCTGGAGTAAAGTTCTGTGGTCAGATGAAACAAAAATGTAGCTGTTTAGCCAGATTCACCTGTTTTTTTGTTGGTTGTTGTTTTGATCTCGTTCTGTCTCCTTTAAAAAAGTAGTATTTGTTGACTATACCTTACACCGTTTTCCTCCGGTGGGTATTGCTGCCTCCACCATTCACTTGACATTTGAGACAGGCATGACATTTGTAAAGACCAGTACAGTGTAGGCAATTTTGATTGCAGATTGGGTTAGGTTCGGTTACTTCATTAGTACCCGAAGGTAAACTTGTTTTATAGCCAGCAAGATCAAGATATCCATTAAACATACATGCACTAAAGACGCTGAGATCATTATCCATGCGTTTGTTACGTCTCGTCTCGATTACTGTAACATATTATTTTCGGGTCTCCCCATGTCTAGCATTAAAAAAAATTACAGTTGGTACAAAATGCGGCTGCTAGACTTTTGACAAGAACAAGAAAGTTTGATCATATTACGCCTGTACTGTATATACCTTTATATACATATATACATACATATATACCTATACTGTATATACCTTTATATACATATATACATACATATATACCTATACTGTATATACCTTTATATACATATATACATACATATATACCTATACTGTATATACCTTTATATACATATATACATACATATATACCTATACTGTATATACCTTTATATACATATATACATACATATATACCTATACTGTATATACCTTTATATACATATATACATACATATATACCTATACTGTATATACCTTTATATACATATATACATACATATATACCTATACTGTATATACCTTTATATACACATATACATACATATATACCTATACTGGCTCACCTGCACTGGCTTCCTGTGCACTTAAGATGTGACTTTAAGGTTTTACTACTTACGTATAAAATACTACACGGTCTAGCTCCATCCTATCTTGCCGATTGTATTGTACCATATGTCCCGGCAAGAAATCTGCGTTCAAAAGACTCCGGCTTATTAGTGATTCCTAGAGCCCAAAAAAAGTCTGCGGGCTATAGAGCGTTTTTCGTTCGGGCTCCAGTACTCTGGAATGCCCTCCCGGTAACAGTTCGAGATGCTACCTCAGTAGAAGCATTTAAGTCTCACCTTAAAACTCATCTGTATACTCTAACCTTTAAATAGACCTCCTTTTTAGACCAGTTGATCTGCCGCTTCTTTTCTTTCTCCTATGTCCCCCCCTTCCTTGTGGAGGGGGTCCGGTCCGATGACCATGGATGAAGTACTGGCTGTCCAGGGTCGAGACCCAGGATGGAACGCTCGTCGGGACCCAGGATGGACCGCTCGCCTGTATCGGTTCGGGACATCTCTATGCTGCTGATCCGCCTCCGCTTGAGATGGTCTCCTGTGGACGGGACTCTCGCTGCTGTCTTGGATCCGCTTGAACTGAACTCTCGCGGCTGTCTTGGAGCCACTATGGATTGAACTTTCACAGTATCATGTTAGACCCGCTCGACATCCATTGCTTTCGGTCCCTTAGAGGAGGGGGGGTTGCCCACATCTGAGGTCCTCTCCAAGGTTTCTCATAGTCAGCATTGTCACTGGCGTCCCACTGGATGTGAATTCTCCCTGCCCACTGGGTGTGAGTTTTCCTTGCCCTTTTGTGGGTTCTTCCGAGGATGTTGTAGTCGTAATGATTTGTGCAGTCCTTTGAGACATTTGTGATTTGGGGCTACATAAATAAACATTGATTGATTGATTGATTGATTGATTGATAAGTGAATGCAAGTCATACTTCAATCAATCAATCAATCAATCAATCAATGTTTATTTGATTGATAAGTGAATGCAAGTCATACTTCAATCAATCAATCAATCAATGTTATTTATATAGCCCCAAATCACAAATGTCTCAAAGGACTGCACAAACCATTACGACTACAACATCCTCGGAAGAACCCACAAAAGGGCAAGGAAAACTCACACCCAGTGGGCAGGGAGAATTCACATCCAGTGGGACGCCAGTGACAATGCTGACTATGAGAAACCTTGGAGAGGACCTCAGATGTGGGCAACCCCCCCCCCTCTAGGGGACCGAAAGCAATGGATGTCGAGCGGGTCTAACATGATACTGTGAAAGTTCAATCCATAGTGGCTCCAACACAGCAGCGAGAGTCCAGTTCAAGCGGATCCAAGACAGCAGCGAGAGTCCCGTCCACAGGAAACCATCTCAAGCAGATCAGCAGCGTAGAGATGTCCCCAACCGATACAGGCGAGCGGTCCATCCTGGGTCCCGACGAGCGGTCCATCCTGGGTCTCGACTCTGGACAGCCAGTACTTCATCCATGGTCATCGGACCGGACCACAAGGGAGGGGGGGACATAGGAGAAAGAAAAGAAACGGCAGATCAACTGGTCTAAAAAGGAGGTCTATTTAAAGGCTAGAGTATACAGATGAGTTTTAAGGTGAGACTTAAATGCTTCTACTGAGGTAGCATCTCGAACTGTTACCGGGAGGGCATTCCAGACGTTTTTTTGGGCTCTAGGAATCACTAATAAGCCGGAGTCCTTTGAAGGCAGATTTCTTGCCGGGACATATGGTACAATACAATCGGCAAGATAGGATGGAGCTAGACCGTGTAGTATTTTATACGTAAGTAGTAAAACCTTAAAGTCACATCTTAAGTGCACAGGAAGCCAGTGCAGGTGAGCCAGTATAGGTATATATGTATGTATATATGTATATAAAGGAATATACAGTATAGGTATATATGTATGTATATATGTATATAAAGGTATATACAGTATAGGTATATATGTATATAAAGGTATATACAGTATAGGTATATATGTATGTATATATGTATATAAAGGTATATACAGTACAGGCGTAATATGATCAAACTTTCTTGTTCTTGTCAAAAGTCTAGCAGCCGCATTTTGTACCAACTGTAATCTTTTAATGCTAGACATGGGGAGACCCGAAAATAATACGTTACAGTAATCGAGACGAGACGTAACAAACGCATGGATAATGATCTCGGCGTCTTTAGTGGACAAAATGGAGCGAATTTTAGCGATATTACGGAGATGAAAGAAGGCCTTTTTAGTAACGCTTTTAATGTGTGACTCAAAGGAGAGAGTTGGGTCGAAGATAATACCCAGATTTTTTACAGAGTCACCTTGTTTTATTATTTGGTTGTCAAATGTTAAAGTTGTATTATTAAATAGAGGTCGGTGTCTAGCAGGACCGATAATCAGCATTTCCGTTTTTTTGGCATTAAGTTGCAAAAAGTTAGCGGACATCCATTGTTTAATTTCATTAAGACACGCCTCCAGCTGACTACAATCCGGCGTGTTGGTCAGCTTTAGGGGCATGTAGAGTTGGGTGTCATCAGCATAACAGTGAAAGCTAATACCGTATTTGCGTATGACGTCACCCAGCGGCAGCATGTAGATGCTGAAGAGTCAAGGGCCAAGGACCGAACCCTGGGGAACTCCACACGTTACCTTAACATAGTCCGAGGTCACATTGTTATGGGAGACGCACTGCATCCTATCAGTAAGATAAGAGTTAAACCATGACAGGGCTGAGTCTGACATACCAATTCGTGTTTTGATACGCTCTAATAAAATATTATGATCGACGGTATCGAAAGCAGCGCTAAGATCGAGGAGCAGCAACATAGATGACGCATCAGAATCCATCGTTAGCAATAGATCATTAGTCAATTTTGCGAGGGCTGTCTCAGTCGAGTGATTTGCCCTGAAACCGGATTGAAAGGTTTCACATAGATTGTTAAACGCTAAGTGTTCATTTAGCTGCTCTGCAACAATTTTTTCGAGGATTTTCGAAATAAAGGGAAGGTGAGACACCGGTCGGTAGTTTACCATGAGGTCAGGATCGAGGTTAGGTCTTTTAAGGAGAGGATGAATAACCGCTTTTCTGAATGCAAGGGGAACAGTGCCCGAGGAAAGTGATAAGTTTATAATATTTAGCACTGATGGACCTAATAATACAAAAAGCTCCTTGATAAGTTTCCCAGGAAGTGGGTCAAGTAAACATGTTGTTTGTTTTATTCTATTTATACGTTGTAACAATCCTTCTAATGTTATTTCATCAAAACGAGAGAAACTATTTTGGATATTTGCAGTATCCGCCGTATATACAATCGTATCTGTGTTACTATAACCCAGTTGTAGCTGGGACGCATTGTCTTTAATCTCCTTTCTAATAAGTTCAATTTTCTTATTAAAGAACTTCATAAAGTCATCTGCCGAATGGGTGGAGCTACTGGAAGGAGTCCCTCGTTGGGTTAGCAATGCTACCGTACTAAACAAAAATGTTGGATCGTTTTTATTAATGCGGATGAGATTTGAGTAATAATTAGTTTTAGCTAAGGTAAGCATGCGTTTATAAGTTATTAAACTATCACTCCATGCTTGATGGTGCACCTCAAGTTTAGTCGTGCGCCATTTGCGTTCCAGCTTTCTACATAATCATTTCTGATCTGTAGTTTCTTCAGTAAACCATGGCGTACGCCTTTTTGGAGCCTTTTTTAACTTCAGCGGTGCTATACTATCAATGGTTTCGCGCAGGGCGTTGTTAAAGTTGTTAGTGAGGTTATCAATAGACCCCACATACTTTGGGAACGGTGCCATTACCGAGGGCAGTAGGTCCGCAAGAGTCGTCGTTGTGGCTGTATTAATGTTGCGGCTGCTATAGCAGTTATTATTATTATTAGTTTGACGAACATGCGTCTGAACTTCGAATTTTATAAGGTAATGATCGGACAATACCTTTAGTATACGGGAGTATCGCAACTTTGGAAACGGTGATACCTCTGACAAACACTAGGTCTATTGTATTACCGCTGCGATGCGTCGGTTCATTTATTATTTGTGTGAGACCACAGCTATCAATTATAGTCTGGAGCGCCACGCACGGTGGGTCCAATGGGGTATTCATATGGATATTAAAGTCCCCCATTATAATTATATTATCGGCGTGCGTCACTAGATCAGCAACAAACTCTGAGAATTCACTAATAAAGTCCGAATAGGGCCCTGGGGGGCGGTAGATAACGGCCAGGCACAGAGGCAGAGGTGTGGCAGACTTCATAGAAAGCACCTCAAACGATTTATATCTATTATTTAAGTTAGGACTAAAGTTAAAGTTTTCGTTGTATATTAGTGCGACACCCCCTCCCCTTTTGAGGTGACGGGCAATATGCGCATTCGTATAGTTAGGAGGGGATGCCTCATTTATCGCAAAAAAGTCGTCTGGTTTAAGCCAGGTTTCGCTGAGACCGATGACGTTAAGGTTGTTGTCTCTAATGACCTCATTGACTAATAACGTTTTGGGAGACAAAGATCTGATGTTTAGAAAGCCCATATTATAGGTAGTGGGCTGTTTTAAGGAGTTGTTGATAAAATTATCCGTAGTAGCAATATTAATAATGTTGCGTTTATTATGCGCAGTGTACTTAAAATAATTACGACCATATCTAGGAATTGATATGACGGGAATTTTCAGATTGTCTACTTGGCGCTGCGATAAACTGAACGCATCATAATTTTCCACCTCAGTAGAACGCATGTCTAACTCTGACTTAGTCATAGACACAGTAGAAAAAACATTTTGTGAGTTGTGTATTATTCTACGAAAATTGCTATGTGTACAGGGATCGTCCAGCCTGGCGCTGGCTAGTTCTAGCTTAACTGACTCCATACCCAGGCTAGCAGGCTCTGTAATTGCCTGTGACCGGGCTTGCTCTAGTGCAGTTAGTCAAATGTGGCTCAATGCGAAGTCTATGTTCCGAGACAAGAGGATAGCGCCTTCCTGGTTAGGGTGAAGGCCGTCTCTCCTCAGCAAGCCTGGTTTGCCCCAGAAAGAGGGCCAATTATCAATAAACGTAAATCCCTGTTGTCTGCAGAAGCTATCCAGCCACTTGTTAAGAGAGACTAATCTGCTATATCTCTCATCATTGCCTCTCCCAGGCAGGGGGCCAGAGACAATTACTCGATGCCTGGACATCTTTCTGGCGAGATTACAAGCCCTGGCTATGTTTCTCTTTGTAATCTCTGATTGTCTCATCCTAACGTCATTGGAGCCAACGTGTATTACTATATTCGCATAACTAGTGGTGCGGTTAGCCTGCCGTACGTGTTTACTAGACCTGTTGCGAGTTAGCTCCCTAAGATTAGCTTCAATGTCAGGTGCTCTGCCCCCGGGAATACACTTAATTGTGGCTGGTTTGCTAAGCTTTATGTTTCGGGTGATGGAGTCCCCTATGACTAAAGTGTGGTGCCCGGTAGACTGGGGTGTAGGACTAGCTAAAGGGCTAAATCTATTATGCGTCTCAACCGGTACACCGTAGCTTGTAGGCCGGTTAGGGCTGCTACAAGCTGGGCTAGTTAACTCGCTACAGCTATAATACTTGGTCAACAGCCATACAGGTCACACTGAGGATGGCCGTAGAAACAACTGTAACACTGTTACAAATATGCGCCACGCTGTGAACCCACACCAAACAAGAATGACAAACACATTTCGGCAGAACATCCACACCGTAACACAACATAAACACAACAGAAGAAATACCCAGAACCCCAGCACCCCACTAACTTTTCTGGGGCACTACAATATACACCCACGCCACCACCAAACCCCACTCCCTAGCTTGTTCAATATTCAATGCAAAACCTGTTTGGGTCCTATTAAAAGATTAATTTGTTCAACCTTGGCCCGCGGCTTTGTTCAGTTTAAAATTTTGGCCCACTCTGTATTTGAGTTTGACACCCCTGGTGTAGAGAGTGTTTTTCCTGAAGTCAAAGATCAGTTCCTTGGAGTACTGTAATATTAACACATGGGAAACAAATTGTTCAATATTTTTTTGTCTATGTATGAAATAAAGTTAACAAAGTAAAATTTTATTTGGTTTTATTACGATCCCATGATCATTTAGAATAATGTTGACCTCAAAATGCTGAGGATCGAACCATCGTATTATGCTGATAGTATATATTTGTACCATGAATTGATGAACGTGGACCCCGACTTAAAAACGTTGAAAAACGTATTGGGGTGTTACCGTTTAGTGGTCAATTGTACGGAGTATGTACTGTACTGTGCAATCTACTAATAAATCTTTCAATCAATCAATCAATCAATCAATCAATCGTTCTCTGTAAGCCATTACCCAGACATTAACAGAAAGAAGGTTTAATTTGTTTTCTTATTCTGTTAAAAGGGAGAGCTGAGGAATATTTTCGGTGTCATAAAACTTCATGCATGAGCCTCTTCTTGTTTTGATTTATTCTTTCTTTTACTTGTTTGTGATTCATTATGATTATAGTTTGGAGGCCAATGGGGGTGTAATGATTCATCGATATATTGATTTATATTTCTAAGATTCAACTATATCAATCTGTGTTAAGCAAGTTTGCCTTCCGGAAGATAAGTATCGTTCAAACATTGTTTCAAAAGGAAATTGCTTGATTTTATCAACACTAAGAAAAAGGAAAACATTGGATTGAAGAACGTCAGACCGTGTATGAAGTTTTTACACTTTTAATGATAAGGAGGTTAAACATTATTGAAGTCTGCCTGCCCGTCTGTGGCGCCCTCAGTCAGCCAAACTGGAATGGCGGATACCTGCGGTGGCTGAGAAAAGGTCACAGCAAATACAAACAGCACTAGACCTTATCATGAATAAAAAAACAAAACAACTTCCATGCACAGCACAATTGCAAAAGCCACAACAAATACAAATGACAACACGATAATACAAAGCCGCAACATAAGAGACGCGATGGACACCACGGAAATGACAGCATAGCAAGTTCAAGCGGCGGACTGACTTCCTGTTGATAGTACATTCGTTTTAAAAAATATATTTTTAGTTATTTATGACTGAACAATTTATGACTGAAATGTTTCCAACTTTGTTCATTACCAAAATTTGTCCACTTTTTTTTCCGTCTTTGTATTTTTTCCGACTTCGTTCATTTTTCAGTTGCTTAATCTTGACAATCATTGCGATGTATTACCATGAATTTATTAAAGGGGAACATTATCACAATTTCAAAAGGGTTAAAAACAATAAAAATCAGTTCCCAGTGGCTTGTTTTATTTTTCGAAGTTTTTTTCAAAATTTTACACCTCCCGGAATATCCTTAAAAAAAGTTTTAAAGTTCTTAATTTTCCCTATTTGCGATGCGACTGTCCATTTCCCTGTGACGTCATACAGTGCTGCCAATACAAACAACATGGCGGTTACCACAGCAAGATATAGCGACATTAGCTCGGATTCAGACTCGGATTTCAGCGGCTTAAGCGATTCAACAGATTACGCATGTATTGAAACAGATGGTCGGAGTATGGAGACAGATAGCAAGAACAAAATTGAAGAAGAAATTGAAGTTATTGAGCGAATAGCTATTGACGCTATTCGGCCATAGCATGGGTGTACCTAATGAAGTGGCCCATAGCATGGCTGCCTTATTAGCATCGCCGGTAAAATGTGCGGACCAAACGATCAGGACTTTCGCATCTTGTGACACTGGAGCAACTTAAATCCGTCGATTGTTAAGTGTTTGTTTCGCATTAAATGTGGGTATCTAGTTTCAAATGTACATACAGCTAGTGTAAATAGCATGTTAGCATCGATTAGCTGGCAGTCATGCTGCGACCAAATATGCCTGATTAGCACATAAGTCAACAACATCAACAAAACTCACCTTTGTGATTTCGTTGACTTAATGGTTGCAAATGCATCTGCAGGTTATCCATACATCTCTGTGCCATGTCTGTGTTAGCATCGCCGGTCAAATGTGAAGACATTTTGGGACATTCAATGGGGGTCTGGTGGCAGATTTCTTGCCAGTGGTGCAACTTGAATCCCTCCCTGTTAGTGTTGTTACACCCTCCGACAACACACCCACCAGGCATGATGTCTCCAAGGTTCCAAAAAATAGTCGAGAAAATGGGAAATAACAGAGCTGAGACCCGGTGTTTGTAATGTGAAAATGAAAATGGCGGGTGTGTTACCTCGGTGACGTCACGCTCTGACGTCATCGCTAAAAGAGCGATAAACAGAAATGCGTTTAATTCGCCAAAATTCACCCATTTAGAGTGCGGAAATCGGTTAAAAAAATAGATGGTCTTTTTTCTGCACCATCAAGGTATATATTGACGCTTACATAGGTCTGCTGATAATGTTCCCCTTTAACGTGGACCCCGACTTAAACAAGTTGAAAAACTCTTTCAGGTGTTACCATTTAGTAGTCAGTTGTACGGAATATGTACTGTACTGTGCAATCTACTAACAAAAGTTTGAATCAATCAATCAATACACTTGTTACTTTTACTTGAATTTTTTTGGCACTCCGTTCATTGAGTTTCATTCCAATCGTTACATTTATTTGTATCAAAATTATTTCTAATCTATTAATTAAGGCTTGCAAAGACGTATTCATTTGTCAGCGATCCTTATGCCGGCAGGCACTGTCACATGACTCTGTTTCCCCAATCCAATATAAGCAATAGTGACCTTTTGATTCCATTTCACTAATCAAACGGAGCCTGGCAGTCACATGACTCTTTCTGACCAATCCGACTTAAACACCGTAGAATGTCAAACTCAAACGAAGCCTCACATTCTAGCGGGCGAATAACAAGCCGGTGGTGAGGGACTGTTTATGTTCGCCAAACAAGCACAAAGTACAGATAGAGAAGCTGAAATAGGTCAGTATTTTAAAGGATGTGGTAAAATAGAAACATCATTGTTTAAATGGTGTCAGTATGTTCTCAAAGGCGACACTTTAATTAGGTGACATAACACCAGCACATCCCTGCTGTTTGAGATAACCGCTACCTGCTAAAACAGTTGACTAAAAAAGTGATCTTTGTGTATGTCACTGATGATGCTAATTAACACAAGTGCCATTTAAACACATTAAAACATTAACAACACAAAATAACAGTGGAAATGTGTACTTATCTGTTAGATTCGGAGCTTATTAGCATGGGACATTCTCTTCTTCTACCAAATGTACATGACCACATAGCTAAATAAGATGAAATGACCACAATCGCCCCCTAGTGTACGAAAGGCTCACTGCGTGTGGTGAACAGTCCCATTAGAAATACGATCATGGAAATAAGACCTCACACACAGCTGTGAAAATAACAGAAACTGAATTATTTGACAAATCAGACTAATTTAGTACATCGAAACGTACTCACTGAAAAAAGTGACAAGACGTCAGATAAGGCAGCATGAACATCCCCGATGATTATTTTCAAACTAGTAAAAATAACATTTATATAATGTGCAGTTATCTGTTTCAGTAGAAATGCTGACTTTTCAGCCTACAGGAATTCCACTTCCAGAAAACGTGTTGCAGTAAATTGCATATGATTGTTAGACACACACACACACACACACACACACACACACACACACACACACACACACACACACACACACACACACACACACACACACACACACACACACACACACACACACACCTCCTATGGTTGTAGTCCAAGAACCCCTTGAAACATAGCTGCTAAATAAATCAGAAGTTACTCACAAGTTACTCAAAACTTGAGTACATTTTCCACACAATACTAACTTACTCTTACTCAAGTAAATATTTTGATGACTACTTTTTACTTTCACTTGAGTCGTATTATTCGAAAGTAACGCACTTTTTGAGTACTCTACCGACCTTTTACCATGAATTGACTTATTCGGGTGTTACCATTTAGTGGTCAATTGTACGGATTATGAACTGTACTCTGCAATCTATTAATAAAAGTCTCAATCAATCAATCAATCAAAAACTCTGCCCGTGGCCCCCCCACATCGCAGAGTATTGGTTAGTCGATCGGTCCACACTCGCTCAATTTCCAGAGTGAGGAATAAAAACCTTTCGTACTGTTTCTCATTTTATACTAATCTGAGAACATGACACCTCTAAATGAGAGGTGACACATCTCTGACTACCAAATACTTCAAACTGCAGGAAGGTTGAGTATAACAGCCAATATTTGCCGGCTAAGCCACCTCTGTATGACAGAACATTTAGCCGAACTTTGAACACGAGTAAAAATGTAAATCACTGGACTGCAGCCCAGTTCACAGTGGAGAACCATTTCTTAATGTTGAACAAAAGTAGTCTGATCGTAAATGATGGATGCAGACTCTCGGTTATTTCCATCCAGATCAATCAATCAATCAATGTTTATTTATATAGCCCCAAATCACAAATGTCTCAAAGGACTGCACAAATCATTACGACTACAACATCCTCGGAAGAACCCACAAAAGGGCAAGGAAAACTCACACCCAGTGGGCAGGGAGAATTCACATCCAGTGGGACGCCAGTGACAATGCTGACTATGAGAAACCTTGGAGAGGACCTCAGATGTGGGCAACCCCCCCCCTCTAGGGGACCGAAAGCAATGGATGTCGAGCGGGTCCAACATGATACTGTGAAAGTTCAATCCATAGTGGCTCAAAGACAGCAGTGAGAGTCCCGTCCACAGGAAACCATCTCAAGCGGATCAGCAGCGTAGAGATGTCCCCAACCGATACAGGCGAGCGGTCCATCCTGGGTCTCGACTCTGGACAGTCAGTACTTCATCCATGGTCATCGGACCGGACCCCCTCCACAAGGGAGGGGGGGACATAGGAGAAAGAAAAGAAGCGGCAGATCAACTGGTCTAAAAAGGAGGTCTATTTAAAGGCTAGAGTATACAGATGAGTTTTAAGATGAGACTTAAATGCTCAAATACTTTAAGGCATTAGCCTTTCGAACTACCTCACCGACAGGCCACAGTACGTCAGACTGAAGGACATCAGGTCTGACACTGTGATCAGCAGCACCGGAGCACCCCAGGGAACGGTGCTGGCCCCTCTTCTCTTCACCCTGTACACCGCTGACTTCTGCTACAACTCAGAGCTGTGTCACATCCAGAAGTACGCGGATGACACAGCCATCGTCGGGTGCATCAGGGACGGCAGAGAGGAGGAGTTTCGGAACCTGGTGAGGGACTTTGTTGTCTGGTGCCACACAAACCTCTTGCAGCTCAATCCGTCAAAGACCAAGGAGCTGGTCATTGACTTTGGGAGGTCGAGTCCACGGTCACTACCTACTGTGATCGAGGGAGTTGAGGTACAGACCGTGGACTCATTCAAGTACCTCGGGGTTTGGGTGGACAATAAGCTGGACTGGACTGTTAACACGGACCACCAGTACAAGAAAGGACAGAGCAGGCTGTACTTCCTCAGGAGACTGCACTCCTTCAACATCTGCAAAAAACTCTTATGGATGGGCTACCAGTCTGTGGTTGCCAGTGTTCTGTTCTGGGGGGGGCAGTACATCTAAGAAGGACAGTTCCAGACTTGAGAAACTGATCAGGCGGGCCGGTTCTACAATGGGAATGAAAGTGGACTCACTGGTGAGGGTGGCAGAGAAGAGGACTGTTGACAAACTAGTGAGCATCCTGGATGATGCCAGTCACCCTCTGCATAGTCTCATCAGTAGCCAGAGGAGCCTGTTCAGTTCTAGACTGTTTCATTCCGAGTGCAGGACTAATAGACTCAAGAACTCCTTTGTCCCACACGCCATTAGACTGTACAACTCCTCTCTGGGACGGGGGGCGGGGGGTACTAGGATGACAGGGGATGCAAAACAATAACATTTTCATAACATGGTCACTACTGCCTACTTTGTCTTGTTATATTCTTATTTTACTGTTATATTTTTATTCCCATTGTTGCTTTTTATTTTTTATTCTTATTGTAATATTTCTCTTTTTTGTTTCCATTTAAACCCCCATTATTTACTTTTTTTTAAATTGATCTCCACTCTGTACACTGCTGCTGGAATTTTAATTTTCCTGAAGGAATCAAAAAAGTATTGTCTATCTATCTATCTATCTATCTATCTATCTATCTATCTATCTATCTATCTATCTATCTATCTATCTATCTATCTATCCATCCATCCATCCATCCATCCATCCATCCATCCATCCATCCATCCATCGATCGATCGATCGATCGATCGATCTATCTATCTATCTATCTATCTATCTATCTATCTATCTATCTATCTATCTATCTATCTATCTATCTATCTATCTATCTATCTATCTATCTATCTATCTATCTATCTATCTATCTATCTATCTATCTATCTATCTATCTATCTATCCATCCATCCATCCATCCATCCATCCATCCATCCATCCATCTATCCATCCATCCATCCATCTATCTATCTATCTATCTATCTATCTATCTATCTATCTATCTATCTATCTATCTATCTATCTATCTATCTATCTATCTATATACTGTAAGTCTTAGAAGACAGAGAATCAGTGCAAATTAACATAATTATTTACTAGAAAGAATGACCGAGTGCGATTGATATTTTGACACCTCGCCCTCAAGATCACTTGAATAGACAAAACAATGATTTAAAAAACTTCTGTAGGCAATTATTGAACACCAACGAAACTTGCATGAGCAATACAAACAAGCATTGGTTAAATCGTGGAAGAAAAATACAACAGTTTAACCGAACAGAAAATTTCCAAATCTCCACGACTATTGTTACCTGTTGAAGGGGGACTATTGTACAAAATCCAAGACCAGTGAAGTTGGCACGTTGTCCATCCATTCTTTTTCTACCGCTTATTCCCTTTGGGGGCGCTGGTGCCTATCTCAGCTACACTCGGGCGGAAGGCGGGGTACACCCTGGACAAGTCGCCACCTCATCGCAGGGCCAACACAGATAGACAGACAACATTCACACACTAGGGCCAATTTTAGTGTTGCCAATCAACCTATCCCCAGGTGCATGTCTTTGGAAGTGGGAGGAAGCCGGAGTACCCGGAGGGAACCCACGCAGTCACGGGGAGGACATGCAAACTCCACACAGAAAGATCCTGAGCCGGGGATTGAACCCTGACTACTCATGACCTTCGTATTGCGAGGCAGACGCACTAACCCCTCTTCCACTGTGAAGCCCATTGCCACGTTGTGTAAATCATTAAAAAAAAACAGAATACAATGACTTTCTTTTTTGCAAATAATCATTAATTTAGATTTAACGTAAACAAAACATTGCAAAAATGTTGGCATGGGCATTTTTACCACAGTGTTACATGGCCTTTCCTTTTAACAACACTCTGGATGTTGTTGATATATGGTGTGGGGAGGCGTGGTTTGCGGACCTGGAGCAAAGCGGGCTTCGAGATTAGCGACAGGTGCGTAGATGACGCAGCTGAGAGTGTTTGTCTGATCACCTGTCACTCTGTTAAAGGCAGCACGTCGTCTTTTCCCTTTGGCTCTAGTTCTCCGTCACTATCGCTCTGCACCCGTCTCTTGTTGGGTCTGTCTCCTTTCGCCGTCCCTCCCCCCCACGTTTCTGGCTGTTGCTCTTTTACAAAGTGCAAGAGGATTATTTAATTGTGCCCAGCTGGGCGATCCGTGCACCTGATAACGATTGCTGCGTCCCTCCCGGCGCGCCCCGCCTCGCCGCTCGCTTGCCGTCCACGCCTCTTCTCCACAATGGCTTTTGAGTTTTAACTTGCACTTACAGATGTAGCGACCAACTGTAGTTACTGACAGTGGTTTTCTGAAGTGTTCCTGAGCCCATGTGGTGATGTCCTTTACACAGTGATGTCGCTTTTTGATGCAGTACTGCCTGAGGGATCAAAGGTCCATAATATCATCACTTATCACTGATTTCTCCAGATTCTTGTTATGGGGCATTCATTCTCCGCTGTTGCCATTTCTAATATAAAGTAGTGTGAAGTTCTTACTTATATCTGTCTTTAAACTTGCCATAAATGTGCTAAAACATACCAGTGTAGTGAGTTCCAATCGGACGTTTTTTCCTGGGACACATTTACGGTGTGGTTGTTTCCAGATGAGGAGATGCTGCTCCATTATTTATTTAAGTAAAGTCTAAATCTCATTAAGACTGTTAGCTCCATCTTTTGACACTTCTTCCAGTCCCGTCCTTGCACGCTACACGGCTACAACAAAGATGACGGGGAAAAGACGCTGCCGAAGGTAAACCATGTAAATAAGACCTCCCACAAAACGGCGCATCCGGAAATGACTGCCAGAAAGCGGCTTGACGATGGTCTGTAAAACATAATCTATGCGATCTTTTGACCAAAGAATAAATTTAGGAAAAATAATAATAACATGACTTCTTTAATACACCCTATGATCCGGTGCGCCTAATATATAAAAAAAGATAAAAAAATAGACCATTCATCGGCAGTGCGCCTTATAATCCAGTGCACCCTATGTTCCGGAAAATATTGTAATACAACATAAAAACTACACAAAAGTAATAGAGTATGTAAAGTACATACTTGCCAACCTTGAGACCTCTGATTTCGGGAGGTGTGGTGGGGGGAGTGGTTGGGGGTGGGAGGGCGTGGTTGGGGGCGTGTTTAAGAGGGGGGGAGTATATTTACAGCTAGAAAAGTGCAGATTGGATTTTTACCTATTTAAAACATGACATCAAAAATATATATTTATTGTGAGAAATCATTAAGAGGATCAATGTTTCCACAAAGATAAATATCATTAATTATTAATAATAACATAGAGTTAAAGTTAAATTGAGCAAATTGGCTATTTCTGGCAATTTATTTAAGTGTGTATCAAACTGGTAGCCCTTCGCATTAATCAGTACCCAAGAAGTTACTCCTGGTTTCAAAAAGGTTGGTGACCCCTGCCATTGATGTTCGTGTCACATATGCATGTACAGTAGATGGCAGTATTGTTTAAGAGTTTCACAACATTGCTGTTTACGGTAGACAAACTGCTTTACGGTAGACGAAAACGTGACTGCTGTTGTTGTGTGTTGTTAATGCGCTGGGGGGACGTTAATGAAACTGCCTAACAATAAACCCGCTTCATCGATCATTTTACAGTTATAACGTCATTGGGCAGACTCGCTGTTTATATTGTGGGAAAGCGTACGTGAAAACAGGCTTTCGACACGTCACTCAGGTACGCATGGAGCTGGAGGGGGCGTGGCCTCCAGCTCCGCCTGAATTTCGGGAGATTTTCGGGAGAACATTTGTCCAGGGAGGTTTTCGGGAAAGGCGCTGAATTTCGGGAGTATCCCAGACAATCCAGGAGGGTTGGCAAGTATGTAGATGGACTTCATCTGAAAAAAAACATCAGAACTTGGACCAAAGCCATCAGTCAGTTTATTGCTATCCGTGTAAACTTAGCCAGTGTGTTTAAAAGTACACATACACATGGGCCCTATCCAGACGTGGACAGTATACACCGGTGTCTCCCGGTGACCATTTTGCATTACACCTCGGTCTTTTAATGAAAGCAGGTGTGCGACTCTGCACTTTGGACTAAAGTGAGAATGTCCGCTGGGGACCAAGAGGGAGGAAAGTGTCCACGTGATGACCGAGCGGCGCCGGGAAGGCGAAGAGCCAAGAGCCAAGAGCCTTGTGACAGCAAAGAGGTGAGGGCAGGGTATGCCTTCGGGGTATGTGGTCTGATTTTCTGATTACACCGTGCTTCTTGGAATATCCCTAAAGGCCGCGTCTGTCTCGCGGCACATGGTGGAACATTACCTTCTCTAGTTTATTATGTTTTGACAAGGCAGAACAACGCTGTTGTTTTCCTGTCCGCGGAAACAAACCACCTTCTGAACATATGATAATCTTGGCTGAGCAAAGGAAAGAAAACTATCGACAGTAGTGCTTGAATTTACCAGCTTAATTGGTCCTGTGACGGAACTCAAAATGATTTAACGAGTTCAGTTATTTAACATGTGATGAATCATCAAAAAACATGTTGCATTGATGCAGTTTATCCCGCAAATATTTTTAAGGCTTTACCTTACCTGAAAGGTGGCGTGGGTTGTTATACGGTCAGTGATCAAAGATGAGTGAGGCGTGGTGTGCTTTGTGATAAATGTTGCTTCAAAATGAAACCCAATGGGGAAATAAAGAAAATACTTTTGCCTACGTATATTTATTAAAACATTACAAATAATATGTTTGTGTATGACATGTCATAATCCGTTACCCGGATCATCTTATTTTAGTTTGACTCTCGTTATTCATATGTACATACATACATACATACATACATAGTTACCTACACTCCCTCCCACTATGGACTGGACTCTCACTATTATGTTAGATCCACTATGAACTGGACTCTCTCTATTATGTTAGATCCACTATGAACTGGACTCTCACTATTATGTTAGATCCACTATGGACTGGACTCTCACACTATTATGTTAGATCCACTATGGACTGGACTCTCACACTATTATGTTAGATCCACTATGGACTGGACTCACACAATATTATGTTAGATCCATTACAGACTGGACTCTCTCTATTATGTTAGATCCACTATGGACTGGACTCTCACACTATTATGTTAGATCCCCTATGGACTGGACTCTCACTATTATGTTAGATCCACTATGGAGTGGACTCTCACTTTTATGTTAGATCCACTATGGACTGGACTCTCACTATTATGTTAGATCCACTATGGACTGGACTCTCACTATTATGTTAGATCCACTATGGACTGGACTCTCACACTATTATGTTAGATCCACTATGGACTGGACTCTCACACTATTATGTTAGATCCACTATGGACTGGACTCTCACACTATTATGTTAGATCCACTATGGACTGGACTCTCACTATTATGTTAGATCCACTATGGACTGAACTCTCACTATTATGTTAGATCCACTATGGACTGGACTCTCACTATTATGTTAGATCCACTATGGACTGAACTCTCACTATTATGTTAGATCCACTATGGACTGAACTCTCACTATTATGTTAGATCCACTATGGACTGGACTCTCACTATTATGTTAGATCCACTATGGACTGAACTCTCACTATTATGTTAGATCCACTATGGACTGAACTCTCACTATTATGTTAGATCCACTATGGACTGAACTCTCACTATTATGTTAGATCCACTATGGACTGAACTCTCACTATTATGTTAGATCCACTATGGACTGGACTCTCACTATTATGTTAGATCCACTATGGACTGGACTCTCACTATTATGTTAGATCCACTATGGACTGAACTCTCACTATTATGTTAGATCCACTATGGACTGGACTCTCACAATTATGTTAGATCCACTATGGACTGGACTCTCACTATTATGTTAGATTCACTATGGACTGGACTCTCACTATTATGTTAGATCCACTATGGACTGAACTCTCACTATTATGTTAGATCCACTATGGACTGGACTCTCACAATTATGTTAGATCCACTATGGACTGGACTCTCACTATTATGTTAGATCCACTATGGACTGAACTCTCACAATTATGTTAGATCCACTATGGACTGGACTCTCACTATTATGTTAGATCCACTATGGACTGGACTCTCACTACTATGTTAGATCCACTATGGACTGGACTCTCACTATTATGTTAGATCCATTATGGACTGGACTCTCACTATAATGTTAGATCCACTATGGACTGAACTCTCACTACTATGTTAGATCCACTATGGACTGGACTCTCACTATTATGTCAGATCCACTATGCTTACATAATGTATCCTTTTTTTTTGTTTTATGTATTTTATTAAATATACATGTTACAGGTAATATACATTTTATTATTGAATGTATCAGATATTGATGATTATTTAATGCACCACAATGGAAACAAGTATTCTGGCTTTTTGTGCCATCCATTTACCTTTTTAAAGAATTGCATGGATTAAATGATATAAGATGTCAATAAACTTCTCAATAAATCAATCAATGAAGAAATAGGAGTCAAGGCTGACAAAATATAAGCGGCTTGTTTGGGTTCGGTACTTACCAGTTGACTCGAAGGCGTAACTTGGCAGTAATTAGTGTCCATCCTGTGAGGCGTTACCAATTTAAAAGAAAGTTGAAGAGGTCTCCCCGCTCCCATCACGGGCGAGCTCGCTTGCTCCATCAGGCACATTCATCTTGTCACTGCAATTGGTCATGCCGGGCTGTGTGATGGATGATGTGGCAGAGACACAACAGGTCTTACATCCCTCCATTAATCACCACGCTGATATTTACACACCAGGATAGCAGCAATGGGGGCAGCAAGAACGTCACTGCAAGACTACTTTTCTGCTTGAAAGTGGACTTCATGTTAATGCTCTTATGTAAAGACTGGACTTTTTAATCCACACGTGAGAAACCAGACACACATCACCGGCTCTCTGATTATTTGGCGAATCCAGAATCTATCAGTCAGTCTGGGTCATTTCTTCAGGTCCGTCGAGGTTTGCTGCAAATGTACCTTTCTAAACCATGACTTGATTAACGTGGACCCCGACTTAAACAAGTTGAAAAACTTATTGGGGTGTTACCATTTAGTGGTCAATTGTACGGAATATGTACTGAACTGTGCAATCTACTAATAAAAGTATCAATCAATCAATCAATAAACCAAGGCTTTTTCAAACCAAGAAGGTTTGGACAAATGTTGAAACCCACACTGCAAAAACTGAAATCCAAGTAAGATTAAATATCTCAAATAAGGGTAATCCATCCATCCATTTTCTACCGCTTATTCCCTTTCGGGATCGCGGGGGGTGCTGGCGCCTATCTCAGCTACAATCAGGCGGAAGACGGGGTACACCCTGGACAAGTCGCCACCTCATCGCAGGGCCAACACAGATAGACAGACAACATTCACACACTAGGGACCATTTAGTGTTGCCAATCAACCTATCCCCAGGTGCATGTCTTTGGAGGTGGGAGGAAGCCGGAGTACCCGGAGGGAACCCACGCATTCACGGGGAGAACATGCAAACTCCACACAGAAAGATCCCGAGCCTGGATTTGAACCCAGGACTGCAGGAACTTCGTATTGTGAGGCAGACGCACTAACCCCTCTGCCACCGTGAAGCCCAAATAAGGGTAATATTTACTTATTTTCTTCCAGATAAGATAATTCTTCTCAATAAGTGTCAAAACGTGGACTATGAGGTGGTTATTTTCAGGAGATGCAAGTGAACTTGGACCGGAGGTGGCGTGAAGGTAATGACATCTTTATTTTAATACTAATAAGAGGAATAAACAAAAGGCGCGCACAAGGGCGGAAGTACAAAACTTGGCTGTAAAAAACAAAAACTACAACAAAGGCAGAACTATGGACAAAAAACAAAACTCATTAACTGTGACATATCCATCCATCCATCCATCCATCCATCTTCTTCCACTTATCCGAGGTCGGGTCGCGGGGGCAACAGCCTAAGCAGGGAAACCCAGACTTCCCTCTCCCCAGCCACTTCGTCTAGCTCTTCCCGGGGGATCCCGAGGCGTTCCCAAGGCCAGCCGGGAGACATAGTCTACCCAACGTGTCCTGGGTCTTCCCCGTGGCCTCCTACTAGCTGGACGTGCCCTAAACACCTCCCTAGGGAGGCGTTCGGGTGGCATCCTGACCAGATGCCCGAAATACCTCATCTGGCTCCTCTCCATGTGGAGGAGCAGCGGCTTTACTTTGAGTTCCTCCCGGATGGCAGAGCTTCTCACCCTATCTCTAAGGGAGAGACCTGGAAACTCATTTCGGCCGCTTGTACCCGTGATCTTATCCTTTCAGTCATGACCCAAAGCTCATGACCATAGGTGAGGATGGGAACGTAGATCAACCAGTAAATTGAGAGCTTTGCCTTCCGGCTCAGCTCCTTCTTCACCACAACGGATCGGTACAACGTCCGCATTACTGAAGACGCCGCACCGATCCGCCTGTCGATCTCACGATCCACTCTTCCCTCACTCGTGAACAAGACTCCTAGGTACTTGAACTCCTCCACTTGGGGCAGGGTCTCCTCCCCAACCCGGAATTGGCACTCCACCCTTTTCCAGGCGAGAACCATGTGACATATATAAACCAAAAACTTACTTGGAACGGAACGAGAACGGGACATGGACCATTGGCATGGTTCCTTACAAGGTGCGTAGCAGGTGATATTGAATGCCCTCCCGGTAACAGTTCGAGATGCTACCTCAGTAGAAGCATTTAAGTCTCACCTTAAAACTCATCTGTATACTCTAGCCTTTAAATAGACCTCCTTTTAGACCAGTTGATCTGCCGCTTCTTTTCTTTCTCCTATGTCCCCCCCTCCCTTGTGGAGGGGGTCCGGTCCGATAACCATGGATGAAGTACTGGCTGTCCAGAGTCGAGACCCAGGATGGACCGCTCGTCGGGACCCAGGATGGACCGCTCGCTTGTATCGGTTGGGGACATCTCTACGCTGCTGATCCGCTTGAGATGGTTTCCTGTGGACGGGACTCTCGCCGCTGTCTTGGAGCCACTATGGATTGAACTTTCACAGTATCATGTTAGACCCGCTCGACATCCATTGCTTTCGGTCCCCTAGAGAGGGGGGGTTGCCCACATCTGAGGTCCTCTCCAAGGTTTCTCATAGTCAGCATTGTCACTGGCGTCCCACTGGATGTGAATTCTCCCTGCCCACTGGGTGTGAGTTTTCCTTGCCCTTTTGTGGGTTCTTCCGAGGATGTTGTAGTCGTAATGATTTGTGCAGTCCTTTGAGACATTTGTGATTTGGGGCTATATAAATAAACATTGATTGATTGATTGATTGATAGAAAGTGATGTTGCCAGGCTGACTGTGGCTTAAATAATACTGTGGTGATTAGTGAAAACAGGTGTGCGAGCGCAAAACGTGACAGGTGCGTGACATGAGGACAGGTGAAAACTAATGGGTTGCTATGGTGACAAAACAAGCAAAAGTGCACAAAGAGTCCACAAACAAAACCAAACATGATCACACAGACATGACACTAAGCAGATTTTATGCTACAATCTTTTACATGTTTTAAGGGTTTTGGTCTTAAAGGATCTCAGTAAGATATTAGAGCTTGTTGCTGAGATTTGATGACCTATATTGAGTAAAACATGCTTGAAACTAGAATATCAACTGATGCAAAGCTGTGTGATCAACACTCAGAAGTATAAAACGGCTTTTTTAAAGTAATCATTTCTTACTGCAAGCATGAAAAAAGAAAATCATGATTTTAACACAAATGTGTCTCATAATTAAAACAGATGACAGCCAAATGGACTTTGCTGTTTCATTTTCAACGAAACAATACAAAATATGTTCTCATATAGCATAGTAAATCGACAGTTACTATTTAAACATTGAACTTGTGACATTTCTGTGACAATCTGTCACTTAATTTCTGTAGGTTTTTCGTGTTTTGTTCTTTATTTCCTGTTCAGTGCTCTTATTTTGTTGTACTTCCTGTTCACTCCGCTGAGCACTGTTTTTCTCTCCCTTGCTGTTGATTGGCAGCGGTCCTCAGCTGCTGTCAATCAACATAGGTCTATTTATGTTTCACTCGAGCACTCCTCAGTGCTCGAAGTTAAAACCATGTTGGGAACATCTTCATGCAAGACTGCTTTCTGTTTATATATTTTACTTTGATGAAATTAAAATCATCTTACCTGCTTTCTGCTCTCCTGGATTCTTGCATACTTGAGGTCACACAACTGCAGCCATGCGAAGTCCTAACAATTCTAAACTATTTTGAACAGAAATAGTTCATGCACATTCAGATAAATTATTCCAAATTACAATAAAAACATTTTTTGGGCGGGGGGCCGGGCTGTGTGTGTGTGCACTAATTGACTGAAAGAGCACACACTTGTCACGATGATGTCATGTCGACGGAAAAATGCATTTTTAGACAATATGATTTGCTTGAGCGGCTCGGAGACCTGAGAGTAACAAGCAGTTGCCTTGTTGCCTTTCCATTAAGAACAATAAATTAGTTTTAGTATAAGTTTTCTGGTTTCAAGAAATGTAATGCCGTTATGTTATGATTATGTCAAGATAATGGCACTAGCATTTATCTCATTTAAAGGGGAACATTATCAGCAGACCTATGTAAGCGTCAATATATACCTTGATGTTGCAGAAAAAATCAATCAATCAATCAATCAATGTTTATTTATATAGCCCCAAATCACAAATGTCTCAAAGGACTGCACAAATCATTACGACTACAACATCCTCGGAAGAACCCACAAAAGGGCAAGGAAAACTCACACCCAGTGGGCAGGGAGAATTCACATCCAGTGGGACGCCAGTGAATATGCTGACTATGAGAAACCTTGGAGAGGACCTCAGATGTGGGCACCACCCCCCCCCCCCCCCCCCCCCCCCCCTCTAGGGGACCGAAAGCAATGGATGTCGAGCGGGTCTAACATGATACTGTGAAAGTTCAATCCATAGTGGCTCCAAGACAGCAGCGAGAGTCCCGTCCACAGGAAACCATCTCAAGCGGATCAGCAGCGTAGAGATGTCCTCAACCGATACAGGCGAGCGGTCCATCCTGGGTCCCGACGAGCGGTCCATCCTGGGTCTCGACTCTGGACAGTCAGTACTTCATCCATGGTCATCGGACCGGACCCCCTCCACAAGGGAGGGGGGGACATAGGAGAAAGAAAAGAAGCGGCAGATCAACTGGTCTAAAAAGGAGGTCTATTTAAAGGCTAGAGTATACAGATGAGTTTTAAGATGAGACTTAAATGCTTCTACTGAGGTAGCATCTCAAACTGTTACCGGGAGGGCATTCCAGAGTACTGGAGCCCGAACGGAAAACGCTCTATAGCCCGCAGACTTTTTTGAGCTCTAGGAATCACTAATAAGCCGGAGTCTTAAAAGACCATATATTTTTTTAACCGATTTCCGAACTCTAAATGGGTGAATTTTGGGGAATTAAACGCCTTTCTATTTATCGCTCTTTTTTGCGATGACGTCAGAACGTGACGTCGCCAAGGTAATACAGCCGCCATTTTCATTTTCAACACATTGCAAACACCGGGTCTCAGTTCTGTTATTTTCCGTTTTTTCGACTATTTTTTTGGAACTTTGGAGACATCATGCCTCGTGGGTGTGTTGTCGGAGGGTGTAACAACACTAACAGGGAGGGATTCAAGTTGCACCACTGGCCCCAAGATGCAAAAATGGAAATAAAAACTGCCGCCAGACCCCCATTGAATGTACCGGAGTGTCTCCATATTTTACCGGCGATGACAGACATGGCACAGAGATGTATGGATAACCTGCAGATGCATTTGCAACGATAAAGTCAACGAAATCACAAAGGTGAGTTTTGTTGATGTTGACTTATGTGCTAATCAGACATATTTGGTTGCGGCGTGACTGCCAGCTAATCGATGCTAATATGCTAAGCTAATCGATGCTAACATGCTATTTACCGGCGGTGCTAAAGCAGACATGGCACAGAGATGTATGGATAACCTGCAGATGCATTTGCAACGATAAAGTCAACGAAATCACAAAGGTGAGTTTTGTTGATGTTGACTTATGTGCTAATCAGACATATTTGGTTGTGGCGTGAGTGCCAGGTAATCGATGCTAACATGCTATGCTAATCTATGCTAACATGCTATTTACCGGCGGTGCTAAAGCAGACATGGCACAGAGATGTATCTGCAAATGCATTTGCAACGATAAAGTCAACGAATTCACAAAGGTGAGTTTTGTTGATGTTGACTGCCAACTAATCGATGCTAACATGCTACGCTAATCGATGCTAACATGCTATTTACCGGCGGTGCTAAAGCAGACATGGCACAGAGATGTATGGATAACCTGTAGATGCATTTGCAACTATATTACGTTTCCTTCCACCCACATTTAATGCGAAACAAACACTTACCAATCGAAGGATTCAAGAGATGCGAAAGTCCTGATCGTTTGGTCCGCACATTTTACCGGCGATGCTAACGCAGCTATTCGGCCATGCTATGGCTATGAATAGCATCAATAGCTATTCGCTCAATAGCTTCAGTTTCTTCTTCAATACTTTCATACTCCAACCATCTGTTTCAATACATGCGTAATCTGTTGAATCGCTTAAGTCGCTGAAATCCGAGTCTGAATCCGAACTAATGTCGCTATATCTTGCTGTGGTATTCACAATTGTTTGTTTACATTGGCAGCACTGTGTGACGTCACAGGGAAATGGATAGTGGCATCGCAAATAGCGAAAATCAAGCACTTTAAAGCTTTTTTTAGGGATATTCGGGGACCGGTAAAATTTTGAAAAAAATTTCAAAAAATTCAACAAGCCACTGGGAACTGATTTTTAATGTTTTTTAACCCTTTTGAAATCGTGATAATGTTCCCCTTTAAGGGTTTTGGTCCTCAATTATCTCAAGATATTACAGAAACACCCAAATGCGCCCCAGACCCAGCCTCTGGGCGGATGATTTTAGGTTGTCCTGAAGAATTTGGAGGTAATCCTTCTTTTTCATTGTTTCACTTAAATCACCAGTTCCAATTGCAGCAAAGCAGGCCCAGAGCCTAAAACCACCACCACCATGCTTGACAGTGAGTATGGTGTTCCTGGGATTAAAGGCCTCATCTTTTCTCCTCCAAACATATTGCTGGCTATTGTGGCCAAACAGCTAAATTGTTCTTTCACTAACATCACATGAACAAAGATTAGAGCTTCTAGAGGAAAGTTATGTGGTCAAATGAAACAAAAAACTGTGCTTTTTGGCCACAATAGTGTATGTAAACTTATGATTGAGACTGTTTGTTGAATTAAAACTACTCTGATGAATACAATTGAACCAAAAAGTTACATATGTCAATTAGACGTAGTAAATGTAGCACATTACTACCCAACCCTGAAATGATATTACACTTAACTTTTCCAGGACTGCTCCCAGCAGAATGATCCCTTCAGGAGAAGGAATAATTAATTGGAACTAAAAGAGGTCCAGCATGGACAAGCAGAGAAGACAAGTCAATATTTTGTCTTCTTGAAGGAAAACAACTTTTTATCTACGATTTGGACTCCCTGAATGGCCTTGGCATGGAGCAGGCTGTTCTGAAGAAAATCTCCCGAAGAAGACTTCTCAAAGATAGACGCTTTTGACCTTCCTTTTTGTCAACAACATCATACAAAAACACTTCACCTCTCCCGAGTTAATCGGGCATAGGCACACACATGACCCCGACCCTTAAATCAACACCCTCACCAATGCTTATTTCCTATGGGGTTGTGAAATGGCTGAGTGGCGCTACAGAGCGAACAGCGGGCCTGCGCAAACCCACCCCCCCCCTCTGTTGCAAGTTGGTGTGATATATATGTGTTTAATGGGTATTATCTTCGACCCAACTCTCTCCTTTGAGTCACACATTAAAAGCGTTACTAAAACGGCCTTCTTTCATCTCCGTAATATCGCTAAAATTTGGTCCATTTTGTCCACTAAAGACGCCGAGATCATTATCCATGCGTTTGTTACGTCTCGTCTCGATTACTGTAACGTATTATTTTCGGGTCTCCCCATGTCTAGCATTAAAAGATTACAGTTGGTACAAAATGCGGCTGCTAGACTTTTGACAAGAACAAGAAAGTTTGATCACATTACGCCTGTACTGTATATACCTTTATATACATATATACATACATATATACCTATACTGTATATACCTTTATATACATATATACATACATATATACCTATACTGTATATACCTTTATATACATATATACATACATATATACCTATACTGTATATACCTTTATATACATATATACATACATATATACCTATACTGGCTCACCTGCACTGGCTTCCTGTGCACTTAAGATGTGACTTTAAGGTTTTACTACTTACGTATAAAATACTACACGGTCTAGCTCCATCCTATCTTGCCGATTGTATTGTACCATATGTCCCGGCAAGAAATCTGCGTTCAAAGGACTCCGGCTTATTAGTGATCCCCAAAGCCCAAAAAAAGTCTGCGGGCTATAGAGCGTTTTCCGTTCGGGCTCCAGTACTCTGGAATGCCCTCCCGGTAACAGTTCGAGATGCTACCTCAATAGAAGCATTTAAGTCTCACCTTAAAACTCATCTGTATACTCTAGCCTTTAAATAGACTCCCTTTTTAGACCAGTTGATCTGCCGCTTCTTTTCTTTTTCCTATGTCCCCCCCTCCCTTGTGGAGGGGGTCCGGTCCGATGACCATGGATGAAGTACTGGCTGTCCAGAGTCAAGACCCAGGATGGACCGCTCGTCGGGACCCAGGATGGACCGCTCGCCTGTATCGGTTGGGGACATCTCTACGCTGCTGATCCGCTTGAGATGGTTTCCTGTGGACGGGACTCTCGCTGCTGTCTTGGAGCCACTATGGATTGAACTTTCACAGTATCATGTTAGACCCGCTCGACATCCATTGCTTTCGGTCCCCTACAGGGGGGGGGGGGTTGCCCACATCTGAGGTCCTCTCCAAGGTTTCTCATAGTCAGCATTGTCACTGGCGTCCCACTGGATGTGAATTCTCCCTGCCCACTGGGTGTGAGTTTTCCTTGCCCTTTTGTGGGTTCTTCCGAGGATGTTGTAGTCGTAATGATTTGTGCAGTCCTTTGAGACATTTGTGATTTGGGGCTATATAAATAAACATTGATTGATTGATTGATAATGTGTGCCATGCTATGTGAGGTTTTTTCCTTGGACTCAGACTAGACCTCTGCTGAGGGTCTAGCCTTGGACTGATATTTTTTCTACCCCCCCCCCTTTCCTAATGTCACCCTTTTCTTATTTTTTAAGGAGCGCTGTAACCGGCTGATCCGTCGGCGGTCTCGTCTTGTCCCCCCCCCCCCTGTAATGTATGTCTGCTCTTAGCAGGGCCGTGCCGAAAATGTAATTTCAGTTCTGATGTGTCTTGTACATGTTGGAATGTTGGAACGGACAAATAAAATGATTCTGATTCTGATTCCGAGGAGGTAGGACGGCTGTGTAAAGGTTGAAATTAAATTCCAAGCACCCTTTAGACGCAACATGCATACCTTTTGAAAGAAAAACCAGACGTTTCGATTATGGAAAACAATGCGGGAACCTGACCTTTCTGCCGATTGGAGCAGAAACATGTCGGCAAGAATACATTTTGATTCCGTTGTGAATTTACATCATATCACGTCATACATAAATAATATGCATGTGCATTTAAAGCGAGTTTCCATCCATCCGTCCATCCATTTTCTACTGCTTATTCCCTGTGGGATGGCGGGGGGCGCTGGTGCCTATCTCAGTTACAATCGGGCGGAAAGCGGTGTACACCCTGGACAAGTCGCCACTTCATCGCAGGGCGAAGTGAGTTTCCCTACTGGTATAATACACGTTGTGCCACTTGACTTGTTTATGACATCTGACATATTTCTGCGTTATCCAAGTGGCATCAACCATAAAAGCCACACACTAACTTACTTGGAAGGAGAAATGAGCATGAAAAACAGCAGCATGGATCATCAGCATGACTTAATCCAAAAACCAAACAGAACATAGCCAAACATTATACGCAAATACGGTATTAGCTTTCACTGTTATGCTGATGACACCCAACTCTACATGCCCCTAAAGCTGACCAACACGCCGGATTGTAGTCAGCTGGAGGCGTGTCTTAATGAAATTAAACAATGGATGTCCGCTAACTTTTTGCAACTCAACGCCAAAAAAAACGGAAATGCTGATTATCGGTCCTGCTAGACACCGACCTCTATTTAATAATACAACTCTAACATTTGACAACCAAACAATTAAACAAGGCGACACAGTAAAGAATCTGGGTATTATCTTTGACCCAACTCTCTCCTTTGAGTGAGTCCGCTTTGGACTGGACTCTCGCGACTGTGTTGGATCCATTATGGATTGAACTTTCACAGTATCATGTTAGACCCGCTCGACATCCATCGCTTTCGTCCTCTCCAAGGTTCTCATAGTCATCATTGTCACCGACGTCCCACTGGGTGTGAGTTTTCCTTGCCCTTATGTGGGCCTACCGAGGATGTCGTAGTGGTTTGTGCAGCCCTTTGAGACACTAGTGATTTAGGGCTATATAAGTAAACATTGATTGATTGATTGATAAACATGATCACCAAGACATGACATATAACCCCAAAAATGAATTGCTATTCTAAGAAAAACTACAAACTCATAAATTGGGTTATCAAAATAACCCATATTTTTTTTGAGTGTGCATGTCTGGAAGTGCTTGTTTAAAATGCTACCGCACTGTTCGGGACACATCACAAATCCTCATTTGCAAACATGTGGAGTTTACTGTAATTCACTTATAAGTTACCGTAAAGTCAATGGTGGTTTCCGAGGTACACTTAGGTCCTTCCCGTATTAGGCTTGTTACAACGAATGTTTAATGAATAGCAGAAGTAGAAGCTGAGTGGATTGTAGCCGTCATTGGGGCTCTGAGGACAGTAAAGAAGATGTGGTTTGATTCCTCGGGCCAACGAGATGTAATTTGGGGACAAAACATATGGAGCACATTTTCAGCTTGGGTACAATGAACTGCCTTCGCCTTCAGCTAATGGGCATAGCGGGCCTGGACTTGGCGACAAACCATTGCAATGATGGATAGCTTTGCACGAAGACGCATTAAATGATCAAATGGTGTGGTTAGAAAACAGATGGCAAGAAAACATCTCCAATCTGTCTCTTTTTTTGCAGTTGAAGTCCAATCTATTTGCTTGTCTCCCCGCTTTCCTCTGTGAGCATGACATCATTATATATTTATAAACGCATTAAATAGAGTTCGGTGTCTAGCAGGACCGATAATCAGCATTTCCGTTTTTTTGGCGTTGAGTTGCAAAAAGTTAGCGGACATCCATTGTTTAATTTCATTAAGACACGCCTCCAGCTGACTACAATCCGGCGTGTTGGTCAGCTTTAGGGGCATGTAGAGTTGGGTGTCATCAGCATAACAGTGAAAGCTAATACCGTATTTGCGTATGATGTCACCTAGCGGCAGCATGTAGATGCTGAAGAGTGCAGGGCCAAGGACCGAACCCTGGGGAACTCCACACGTTACCTTAACGTAGTCCGAGGTCACATTGTTATGGGAGACATTATGTGGGCCTACCGAGGATGTCGTGGTGGTTTGTGCAGCCCTTTGAGACACTAGTGATTTAGGGCTATATAAGTAAACATTGATTGATTGATTGATATAATATGTGATGAAATAGCCCAACAAAAAGGTTATTAACATTTTTTCTTGTTTTTTTTTTATTTTTTTATTTCGGCAATCTTCACACAAAACAAAGAACAACAACAAGAAAAGAAAAAACAAAACAAAAAACAACAACACTCATTTGAGCAATGACTGAGCCGAAAGGGTGTAGGTTGAAGCAACGCTTATATAAACCTAGCCCATCACAACAAGAACAAGGCTCAAAATATATAAAATCTAAAACATGCTTCACTTATATTACTTTTTTTTTTTTTTAACAATATATAAGCAACATATATGTAGCACACGGCTCATACACACAGCCCAACATCTAAATCAAACATATACATCTGTACACTTATATATACACACACACATATATATATATATATATATATTATATATACACAATTCATTTAAATTCCATATAAAGTGGTAATATATACATTTTAATATAACCTATATGTATAATTATGAAATCATAAATTGTATTTATATACATATTATATATTATTGTCTTTCTAAAACAATGTTTGCTCTTCTTTCTTATATTTACTAATGATAAATGATTAGGGTTAGACATTATATATTGAAAGATTAATTTGTGTTTTTGTTCATTATTAGTATTAAAACGACAGCCTTTTCTTATTACGTGGTATCTTTAGCGCTATTTATTCAAGTCTATTTAGTCTGCCTTTACTGGTTTCTGGCTTCAATTGATTGATCCTAATACAACACATCCACACAATGTCCATTTATTAAAAAAAGGAAATAAAAAAACAATATTGATTTTTTTTTTTTTAATAGCAATTTCCGGAATTTTAACAGCCGGACATCACGAGAGTTGGAGCAGGGAAACAAAGCGATCGATTTAGCGACTCATAGGGGTGTCATGACTTGGACTACACTGCAAAAAGTCAGTGTTCAAAAACAAGAAAAATATATATAAAAATGAGGGGTATTTTATTTGATCCAAGCAAAATTATCTGCCAATAGAACAAGAAAATTCAGCTTGTCAAGACTTTCCAAAACAAGCAAAATTAGCTAACCTCAATGAACCCAAAAACAGCTTAAAAGAAGTATATTCTCACTAACAAGTGCACTTTTCTAGGTAGAAAAAAAAGAGACCTTTTTGCTCAATATGTTGAAAAATGTTCTTAAATGCAATAAATGCTAGCGCCATTATCTTGACATATGCGCTTGGCATCAAAACATTTTTTTTCATGCTTGAAGTAAGAAATTATTACTTTAAAAAAGTAGTTTTATACTTGTGAGTGTTGATGACACAGCTTTGCAACACTTGATATTCCAGTTTCAAGCATGTTTTACTCAATATAGGTCAGGCCTGGGCAATTATTTTGACTCAGGGGCCACATTTAGAGAAAAAAAAATATGTGTCTGGGAGCCGGTATATCTATTTTTGGCACACCAATACAAAACTTTGCAATAATGTCTGATTGAATGCTTAAAACGTTGTGTTGAAAAATATTCTTAAATGAAGTAAATGCTAGTGCCATTATCTTGACATAACGATATGCGCTTGGCATCACAATTTTTTTTTTTCATGCTTGAAGTAAGAAATTATTACTTTAAAAAAGTACTTTTATACTTGTGAGTGTTGATGACATAGCTTTGCAACATTTGATATTCTAGTTTCAAGCATGTTTTACTCAATATAGGTCAGGCCTGGGCAATTATTTTGACTCAAGGGCCACATTTAGAGAAAAAAAAATACGTGTCTGGGAGCCGGTATATCTATTTTTGGCACACCAATACGAAACTTCGCAATAATGTCTGATTGAATGCTTAAAACGTTGTGTTGAAAAATATTCTTAAATGAAGTAAATGCGAGTGCCATTATCTTGACATAACGATATGCGCTTGGCATCACAATTTTTTTTTTCATGCTTGAAGTAAGAAATTATTACTTTAAAAAAGTGGATTTATACTTATGAGTGTTGATGACACAGCTTTGCAACATTTGATATTCCAGTTTCAAGCATGTTTTACTCAATATAGGTCAGGCCTGGGCAATTATTTTGACTCAGGGGCCACATTTAGAGAAAAAAAAATATGTGTCTGGGAGCCGGTATATCTATTTTTGGCACACCAATACAAAACTTTGCAATAATGTCTGATTGAATGCTTAAAACGTTGTGTTGAAAAATATTCTTAAATGAAGTAAATGCTAGTGCCATTATCTTGACATAACGATATGCGCTTGGCATCACAATTTTTTTTTTTCATGCTTGAAGTAAGAAATTATTACTTTAAAAAAGTACTTTTATACTTGTGAGTGTTGATGACATAGCTTTGCAACACTTGATATTCCAGTTTCAAGCATGTTTTACTCAATATAGGTCAGGCCTGGGCAATTATTTTGACTCAGGGGCCACATTTAGAGAAGAAAAATATGTGTCTGGGAGCCGGTATATCTATTTTTGGCACACCAATACAAAACTTCGCAATAATGTCTGATTGAATGCTTAAAACGTTGTGTTGAAAAATATTCTTAAATGAAGTAAATGCTAGTGCCATTATCTTGACATAACGATATGCGCTTGGCATCACAATTTTTTTTTTTCATCCTTGAAGTAAGAAATTATTACTTTAAAAAAGTACTTTTATACTTGTTAGTGTTGATGACACAGCTTTGCAACACTTGATATTCCAGTTTCAAGCATGTTTTACTCAATATAGGTCAGGCCTGGGCAATTATTTTGACTCAGGGGCCACATTTAGAGAAAAAAAATATGTGTCTGGGAGCTGGTATATCTATTTTTGGCACACCAATACAAAACTTCGCAATAATGTTTGATTGAATGCTTAAAACGTTATGTTGAAAAATATTCTTAAATGAAGTAAATGCTAGTGCCATTATCTTGACATAACGATATGCGCTTGGCATCACAATTTTTTTTTTTCATGCTTGAAGTAAGAAATTATTACTTTAAAAAAGTGGATTTATACTTGTGAGTGTTGATGACACAGCTTTGCAACATTTGATATTCCAGTTTCAAGCATGTTTTACTCAATATAGGTCAGGCCTGGGCAATTATTTTGACTCAGGGGCCACATTTAGAGAAAAAAAATATGTGTCTGGGAGACGGTATATCTATTTTTGGCACACCAATACAAAACTTCGCAATAATGTCTGATTGAATGCTTAAAACGTTATGTTGAAAAATATTCTTAAATGAAGTAAATGCTAGTGCCATTATCTTGACATAACGATATGCGCTTGGCATCACAATTTTTTTTTTCATGCTTGAAGTAAGAAATTATTACTTTAAAAAAGTGGATTTATACTTGTGAGTGTTGATGACACAGCTTTGCAACATTTGATATTCCAGTTTCAAGCATGTTTTACTCAATATAGGTCAGGCCTGGGCAATTATTTTGACTCAGGGGCCACATTAGAGAAAAAAAAATATGTGTCTGGGAGCCGGTATATCTATTTTTGGCACACCAATACAAAACTTTGCAATAATGTCTGATTGAATGCTTAAAACGTTGTGTTGAAAAATATTCTTAAATGAAGTAAATGCTAGTGCCATTATCTTGACATAACGATATGCGCTTGGCATCACAATTTTTTTTTTTCATGCTTGAAGTAAGAAATTATTACTTTAAAAAAGTACTTTTATACTTGTGAGTGTTGATGACATAGCTTTGCAACATTTGATATTCTAGTTTCAAGCATGTTTTACTCAATATAGGTCAGGCCTGGGCAATTATTTTGACTCAAGGGCCACATTTAGAGAAAAAAAAATACGTGTCTGGGAGCCGGTATATCTATTTTTGGCACACCAATACGAAACTTCGCAATAATGTCTGATTGAATGCTTAAAACGTTGTGTTGAAAAATATTCTTAAATGAAGTAAATGCTAGTGCCATTATCTTGACATAACGATATGCGCTTGGCATCACGATTTTTTTTTTCATGCTTGAAGTAAGAAATTACTACTTTAAAAAAGTAGTTTTTTACTTGTGAGTGTTGATGACACAGCTTTGCAAATGTTGATATTCTAGTTCCAAGCATGTTTTACTCAATATAGGTCAGGCCTGGGCAATTATTTTGACTCAGGGGCCACATTTAGAGAAAAAAAATATGTGTCTGGGAGCCGGTATACCTATTTTTGGCACACCAATACAAAACTTCGCAATAATGTCTGATTGAATGCTTAAAACGTTGTGTTGAAAAATATTCTTAAATGAAGTAAATGCTAGTGCCATTATCTTGACATAACGATATGCGCTTGGCATCACAATTTTTTTTTTCATGCTTGAAGTACGAAATTATTACTTTAAAAAAGTAGTTTTCTACTTGTGAGTGTTGATGACACAGCTCTGCAACATTTGATATTCTAGTTTTAAGTATGTTTTACTCAATATAGGTCATCAAATCTCAGCAACAAGCTGTAATATCTTACTGAGGTCATTTATAACCAAAACACTTAAAACAAGTAAAACACTGACATAAAATCTGCTTAGTGAGAAAAATTATTTTGTCAGGCAGAAAATAAGCAAATATAACCCTTATTTGAGATATTTTATCTTACTTAGATTTCAGTTTTTACAGTGTATGACTTGGATTGTTTTTCCGACGCAAAGGAAAATTGGCAAGAGCGAGACGTGAATGTACGTATATGTTTATTTTTAAACACTATAACTGACAAAAGGCAAGCAAAAAACGTGCACGGTGGTGGAGAACAATCAAGAATACTGAAAACAAAAACTAGTACAAAGGCATGACTATGGGCAAAAGATCAAAAGACACTAACTGTGGCATTAAACAAACCCAAAAAAAACTTACGTGGAATGGAGAGAATGATAATACAGCAATGGAATGGCATGAAGGCAGTTGAGGAATAAAGTTCTTCCTGCACTTCAGGCGGTCATCTTAAAACTAATTTGTATACTCCAGCCTCGGTGGCCATGGATGAAGTGCTGGCTGTCCAGAGTCGGGACCCGGGATGGACCGCTCGCCTTTGCATGGGCTGGGGACATCTCTACGCTGCTGATCCGTCTCCGCTTGGGATGGTCTCCTGCTGGCTCCACTATAGATGGTACTCTCGCTACTATATTGGATCCACTATGGACTGGACTCTCACTGTTATGTTGGATCCACTATGGACTGGACTTTCACACTATTATGTTAGATCCACTATGGACTGGACTTTCACAATATCATTTTAGACCCGCTCAACATCTATTGCTTTTCGTCTCCCCTAGAGGGGGGTTGGTTGCCCACATATGCGGTCCTCTCCAAGGTTTCTCATAGTCATAGTCACCGATGTCCCACTGGGGTGAGTTTTTCCTTGCCCTTATCTGGGCTCTGTACCACGGATGTCGTTGTGGCTTGTGCAGCCCTTTGAGATACTTTTGATTCAGGGCTATATAAATAAACATTGATTGATTGGTTGTAAAATATTGTGTCACTATTCAGTGTTTTTATTATTCGTACTTAATATGGCAAATCCTACATTGTTTATTTTCATGGACATTCTGGGTGTCTCATTCACACATAAAAAATTAAAATTCCATTCCGTTTTTAGCTTTCTATCATTATTGTGAAGTTTTGTATTAGTGTTCCTAAAACCTTTTTTTTTTCTTTTTCTTTGTCATGAAAAAGGGAAGTTTTTGTGGTTGGTGCACTAATCGTAGGTGTATATTGTGTTTTTTATGTTGATTTAATAAAAAAAAATAACACAACTTTTTTTTTTTTTTTCTTTGTCATGAAAAAGGGACCTTTTTGTCTTGAAAAAGGGAAGTTTTTGTGGTTGGTGCACTAATTGTAGGTGTATATTGTGTTTTTTATGTTGATTTAATAAAAAAAAATAATAAATAAATAAATAAATAAAAAATAAAAACTTTTTTTTTTTTTTCTTTGTCATGAAAAAGGGACATTTTTGTCATGAAAAAAGGAGGTTTTTGTGGTTGGTGCACTAATCGTAGGTGTATATTGTGTTTTTTTATTTTGATTTGATAAAAAAAAATAACACAACTTTTTTTTTGTTTTCTTTGTCATGAAAAAGGGACCTTTTTGTCTTGAAAAAGGGAAGTTTTTGTGGTTGGTGCACTAATCGTAGGTGTATATTGTGTTTTTTTATTTTGATTTAATAAAAAAAAAAAATAACACAACTTTTTTTTTTTTTTTCTTTGTCATGAAAAAGGGACCTTTTTGTCTTGAAAAAGGGAAGTTTTTGTGGTTGGTGCACTAATTTTAGGTGTATATTGTGTTTTTTTATTTTGATTTGATAAAAAAAAAACTTTTTTATTTTTTTTTTCTTTGTCATAAAAAAGGGAAGTTTTTGTGGTTGGTGCACTACTTGTAAGTGTATATTGTGTTTTTTATGTTGATTTAATAAAATAAAAAAAAAATATATATATATTATTATTATTATTTTTTTTACAAAAATGAATAAAACATTCTTCTGCGGTCCGGTACCAATCGGGCCACGGCCCGGTGGTTGGGGACCACTGGTGTAAAGCACGTCGCCACTGGACTCTAGAGCAGTCGAGACGCATTATCAGGAGAACGCTACATATTGGACCACATTGTGCCAAGTGTGAAATTTGGTGGAGGAGGAATTATGGTGTAGGTTTTTTTTTTTGTAAGGAACTTTGAATTATCGAGGATACCAAAACTTTTTAGACAATTCCATGGGATGGCACTTCAAGTTCATATGTGGGTAAAGGCAGGTGGCCAAATACTTTTGGCAATATTGTGTATGTTCAATCGTGTCCTGTCATTTATCCCAATTTACATCCTGAATTAGCCCAATCTAGACATAGCTAGGATTCATTTATTTGAAAACTATAGAAATTCCAACCATTCGACAGTTTTAGTTTGTGTTCCATGCATGTACGTTTGTACACACATTTGTACACACATTTGTACACACGTTTTTACACACGTTTGTACACACATTTGTACACACATTTGTACAAACATTTCTACACACGTTTGTACACACGTTTGTACACACGTTTGTACACACATTTGTACACACGTTTGTACACACATTTGTACACACGTTTGTACACACGTTTTTACACACGTTTGTACACACGTTTGTACACACATTTGTACACACGTTTGTACACACATTTGTACACACGTTTGTACACACGTTTGTACACACGTTTCTACACATATTTGTACACACATTTGTACACACATTTGTACACACATTTGTACACACATTTGTACACACATTTGTACACACATTTCTACACACATTTGTACACACGTTTGTACACACATTTCTACACAAATTTCCAAACACATTTGTACACACGTTTGTACACACATTTGTACACACATTTGTACACACGTTTCTACACACGTTTGTACACACGTTTGTACACACATTTGTACACACGTTTGTACACACATTTCTACACACATTTGTACACACGTTTGTACACACATTTTTACACACATTTGTACACACATTTGTACACACATTTGTACACACATTTGTACACACATTTGTACACACATTTGTACACACATTTGTACACACATTTGTACACACATTTCTACACACATTTGTACACACATTTCTACACACATTTGTACACACGTTTGTACACACATTTGTACACACATTTGTACACATATTTGTACACACATTTGTACACACATTTGTACACACGTTTGTACACACATTTGTACACACATTTCTACACACATTTGTACACACATTTCTACACACATTTCTACACACATTTCTACACACATTTGTACACACGTTTGTACACACATTTCTACACACATTTGCACACACATTTGTACACACATTTCTACACACATTTGTACACACATTTCTACACACATTTGTACACACGTTTGTACACACATTTCTACACACATTTGTACACACATTTGTACACACATTTCTACACACATTTGTACACACATTTGCACACACGTTTGTACACACATTTCTACACACATTTGTACACACATTTGTACACACATTTGTACACACATTTCTACACACATTTGTACACACATTTCTACACACATTTGTTCACACATTTCTACACACATTTGTACACACATTTGTACACACATTTCTACACACATTTGTACACACATTTGTACACACATTTCTACACACATTTGTACACACGTTTGTACACACATTTGTACACACATTTCTACACACATTTGTACACACATTTCTACACACATTTGTACACACGTTTGTACACACGTTTGTACACATATTTCTACACACATTTGTACACACGTTTGTACACACATTTCTACACACATTTGTACACACATTTGTACACACATTTCTACACACATTTGTACACACATTTGTACACACATTTGTACACACATTTCTACACACATTTCTACACACATTTGTACACACATTTCTACACACATTTGTACACACGTTTGTACACACATTTGTACACACATTTGTACACGTATTTGTACACACATTTGTACACACATTTGTACACACGTTTGTACACACATTTGTACACACACATTTCTACACACATTTGTACACACATTTCTACACACATTTCTACACACATTTCTACACACATTTGCACACACATTTGTACACACATTTGTACACACAGTTCTACACACATTTGTACACACATTTCTACACACATTTGTACACACGTTTGTACACACATTTGTACACACATTTGTACACACATTTGTACACACATTTCTACACACATTTGTACACACATTTGTACACACGTTTGTACACACATTTGTACACACATTTGTACACACATTTGTACACACATTTGTACACACATTTCTACACACATTTGTACACACGTTTGTACACACATTTCTACACACATTTGTACACACGTTTGTACACACATTTGTACACACATTTCTACACACATTTGTACACACATTTCTACACACATTTATACACACGTTTGTACACACATTTGTACACACATTTGTACACACATTTCTACACACATTTGTACACACGTTTGTACACACATTTGTACACACATTTGTACACACATTTGTACACACATTTCTACACACATTTGTACACACATTTGTACACACGTTTGTACACACATTTGTACACACATTTGTACACACATTTCTACACACATTTGTACACACGTTTGTACACACATTTCTACACACATTTGTACACACGTTTGTACACACATTTGTACACACATTTCTACACACATTTGTACACACATTTCTACACACATTTATACACACGTTTGTACACACATTTGTACACACATTTCTACACACATTTGTACACACATTTGTACACACATTTCTACACACATTTGTACACACATTTCTACACACATTTGTACACACATTTGTACACACATTTGTACACACATTTCTACACACATTTCTACACACATTTGTACACACGTTTGTACACACATTTGTACACACATTTGTACACACATTTGTACACACATTTGTACACACGTTTGTACACACATTTGTACACACATTTCTACACACATTTGTACACACATTTCTACACACGTTTGTACACACATTTCTACACACGTTTGTACACACGTTTGTACACACGTTTGTACACACGTTTGTACACACATTTGTACACACATTTGTACACACATTTGTACACACATTTCTACACACATTTCTACACACATTTGTACACACATTTGTACACACATTTGTACACACATTTCTACACACATTTGTACACACATTTCTACACACATTTGTACACACATTTGTACACACATTTCTACACACATTTGTACAAACATTTCTACACACATTTGTACACACATTTGTACACACATTTGTACACACATTTCTACACACATTAGTACACACGTTTGTACACACATTTGTACACACATTTGTACACACATTTCTACACACGTTTGTACACACATTTGTACACACATTTCTACACACATTTGTACACACGTTTGTACACACATTTGTACACACATTTGTACACACATTTGTACACACATTTCTACACACATTTGTACACACATTTGTACACACATTTGTACACACGTTTGTACACACATTTGTACACACATTTGTACACACATTTGTACACACATTTGTACACACATTTCTACACACATTTGTACACACGTTTGTACACACATTTGTACACACATTTCTACACACATTTGTACACACATTTCTACACACATTTGTACACACATTTGTACACACGTTTGTATACACATTTGTACACACATTTGTACACACATTTCTACACACATTTGTACACACATTTGTACACACGTTTGTACACACATTTGTACACACATTTGTACACACATTTGTACACACATTTCTACACACATTTGTACACACATTTGTACACACATTTGTACACACATTTCTACACACATTTGTACACACGTTCGTACACACGTTTGTACACACATTTGTACACACGTTTCTACACACATTTGTACACACGTTCGTACACACGTTTGTACACACGTTTGTACACACGTTTGTACACACATTTGTACACACATTTGTACACACATTTGTACACACATTTCTACACACGTCTTAGCTCACTCCTGCTGGAAGCACGTAACAAGCTGCCAAAGAATTTAAAAAAGAGACATTTTCAGTGATTAATGCACTTTTCCCCCAGCTTGTGCGATGCTGATGTTTACACTCAATCATGTCCTGCATCCATTAGAAGTTATCGATTTGGTGCAAAACAAGGAAGAAAAAAGAGTGACAAAAAGAGTGGAAGGATGAAGACGAATGGAAAGCGAGTTGGCAGAGGGGACAATACTGGAAAATCTGGATCTCATCATTAGTGTGACACCGAAGAAAGAAGCTATTTTCAATAACTTCATCACACAGACAACTTGTGCATTCCAGTCATTTTATTATTCATGTATATTTTCATCATTATACTATCAGGGATGTCTTGTCTTGGTTTTGTTTTCTGTCTTGTGAATTGCATGTTTTAGTTTGAAAAGTAACTCCTCTCGTTTCAGGTCACTTCCCCTTCTTTTGTGTCATTGGTCTGACGTCATACCTGATCCCCGATTATTTCCACCTGTTCCCCATTACCCTCATGTGTCTTATAAGCCCACGGCTCCCTTAGTTCTGTGCCATATACGCTGCAGGCCTGCGGGCCACCCCCCCCTCCACAGCCAGCTTCTATGTTTCCTAACAGATGTCATTATGGTGTTTTTGTACACACACACACCTACTTACTTACTACTTACGTATAAAATACTACACGGTCTAGCTCCATCCTATCTTGCCGATTGTATTGTACCATATGTCCCGGCAAGAAATCTGCGTTCAAAGGACTCCGGCTTATTAGTGATTCCCAAAACCCAAAAGAAGTCTGCGGGCTATAGAGCGTTTTCCGTTCGGGCTCCAGTACTCTGGAATGCCCTCCCGGTAACAGTTCGAGATGCCACCTCAGTAGAAGCATTTAAGTCTCACCTTAAAACTCATCTGTATACTCTAGCCTTTAAATAGACCTCCTTTTTAGACCAGTTGATCTGCCGCTTCTTTTCTTTCTCCTATGTCCCCCCCTCCCTTGTGGAGGGGGTCCGGTCCGATGACCATGGATGAAGTACTGGCTGTCCAGAGTCGAGACCCAGGATGGACCGCTCGTCGGGACCCAGGATGGACCGCTCGCCTGTATCGGTTGGGGACGTCTCTATGCTGCTGATCCGCTTGAGATGGTTTCCTGTGGACGGGACTCTCGCTGCTGTCTTGGATCCGCTTGAACTGAACTCTCGCGGCTGTGTTGGAGCCACTATGGATTGAACTTTCACAGTATCATGTTAGACCCGCTCGACATCCATTGGTTTCGGTCCCCTAGAGGGGGGGGGGGGGTTGCCCACATCTGAGGTCCTCTCCAAGGTTTCTCATAGTCAGCATTGTCACTGGCGTCCCACTGGATGTGAATTCTCCCTGCCCACTGGGTGTGAGTTTTCCTTGCCCTTTTGTGGGTTCTTCCGAGGATGTTGTAGTCGTAATGATTTGTGCAGTCCTTTGAGACATTTGTGATTTGGGGCTATATAAATAAACATTGATTGATTGATTGATTGATTGATTGACTACGGGAGCTGTATGCGCCGACAATCCATCAAGCGGAGTTTACCAAAGTCATACTGAAACATTTTGAAGGATTTTTGAGCGCTGTGTGTAATATTTTATATTCTCAAAGGGGAACATTATCAACAGACCTATGTAAGCGTCAATATATACCTTGATGGTGCAGGAAAAAGACCATATATTTTTTTAACCGATTTCCGTACTCTAAATGGGTGAATTTTGGCGAATCAAACGCCTTTCTGTTTATCTCTCTCAGAACGTGACGTCACATCGGTACTCAACGCCATTTTTCCCTAACACATCACACACATCGAGTCAAATCAGCTCTGTTATTTTCCGTTTTTTCGACTGTATTCCGGTACCTTGGAGACATCATGCCTCGTGGGTGTGTTGTCGGAGGGTGTAACAACACTAACAGGGACGGATTCAATTTGACTTACGTGGAGTGTGCATCGATTAGCACGGCATGCTAATTGATGCTAATCATGCTATTTAGGCTAGCTGTGTGTACATATTGCAGCATTATGCCTCATTTGCAGAGGTGGGTAGAGTAGCCAGAAATTGTACTCAAGTAAGAGTACTGTTACTTTAGAGATTTATTACTCAAGTAAAAGTAAGGAGTAGTGTACTTGAGTAAAAGTAAAAAGTATGTTGTGAAAAAACTACTCAAGTACTGAGTAACTGATGAGTAACCTGTTTGTTTAATGATTACGGCAACAAGTAATGCACAAAAACATAAAAATAGCAATGAGCAAATTCAGAGCCAGGAATATCTCTTAAGCAACTAAAACAATATTATATTTTAAATAATAATACATTAAAATAAAATAAATTAAGGCAAATTGAGCCACAATAACTTAACAGCACCATAGGCTCAGTAGGCATTCATCGATTGATTGATTGATTAAAACTTTTATTAGTAGATTGCACAGTACAGTACATATTCCGTACAATTGACCACTAAATGGTAACACCCCGATAAGTTTTTCAGCATTTATCAATTACTTAATAAATGACCAAGTCGAGGTGATCTACCTCATATATACATACACACACATATCATATATACACACACAAATCATTTATACACAAACATATCATATATATGTATATATATATTAAATATATATATATATATATATACATACATATATATAGATATACATACATTTATATATACAGAATATAATTTATATTTATTTATTTTGCCGTTTTTGTTGACATGTTAAAGGTGTTTTAATGAATATACATGCATGTTTAACATATAGATTCCTATCTTTCATGAAGACAAGAATATAAGTTGGTGTATTACCTGATTCTGATGACTTGCATTGATTGGAATCAGACAGTAGTGCTGATAACGTCCCGGTTTTCAAATGGAGGAGAAAAAACGTTCCTCTTTTCTGCCTAATACCACATGAAAGTCGTTGGTTTTTGGCATCTTATTTGTCCAGCTTCCATATTCGTTTTTATACACTTTACAAGAAATACATTGGCGGCAAACTCCGTAGCTTGCTAGCTTGTTTGCTCTGGCTTTCGGAGACTCTTATTTTGTTAGTGCAGGCGCGATGGAGCGGCGCTTTTATTGTGAAGACAGGAACTGTGCGATCAGTCTTTAGACTTTTGACGGGAAGTACGGTTGAAATAAAAAGTGTCCTTTTTCCTTTACACTTTTGATTGATTGATTGATACTTTTATTCGTAGATTGCACAGTACAGTACATATTCCGTACAATTGACCGCTAAATGGTAACACCCCAATAAGTTTTTTAACTTGTTTGAGTCGGGTCATGTGACCGCCTGGCTCTGTTTGATTGGTCCAACGTCACCAGTGACTGCATGTGATTGGTGAAAGGCAGGCATGCATAGTTCCTACTTTGAAGCTCTGTCATTAACCAAAACAAACATCAATAGATCGATAAAAAAAAGTAGCGAGTAGCGACCTGATTGCAGATAAATGGAGCGGAGTAAAAGTAGCGTTTCTTCTCTATAAATATACTCAAGTAAAAGTAAAAGTATGTTCTACTCGTAGAAGTACAATTTATCCCAAAAGTTACTCAAGTAAATGTAACAGAGTAAATGTAGCACGTTACTACCCACCTCTGCTCATTTCTAGCTATATTTACATCTAGCCGTTCCCTCCATCCACACTTAATGCCAAACAAACACTTAGCAATCGACGGATTGAAGTTGCTCCAGTGTCAAGAGATGCGAAAGTCCCTCGTTTGGTTTTTACCGGCCATGCTACGACTGCGATGGCACAGAGAGGACAAGAATGTCTGGATATCCTGCCAAGCAGGGAGGTAATGGGTCCCATTTTTATAGTCTTTTGGTTTGAACCCACAACCTTCTGATCTCAGGGCGGACACTCTAACCACTAGGCCACTGAGTAGTGTGACAATTATTGGGACTTTAACTTGACTTTAAGAGAACTTTATTGAAGGATTCAATAAAGTACTACCCATCCGTCGGTCGGTCGGTCGGTCCGTCCAGTGGACACATTTAGAACAGTATTTCCTCAAAGTCCGACTGAAAGCCACTACTAGCGACCACACAGTCTGATAGTTTATATATCAATGATGAAATATTAACATTGCAACACATGCCAATACGGCCGCTTTAGTTTACTAAATTACAATTTAAAATTTCCTGCGGAGTTTCCTGTTGAAAACGTCGCGGAATGATGAGGCGTGTTTGTGACGTTATTGGTTGGAGGAGACATTTTAGCCCAGCACCACTCACGGCTAAAAGTCGTCTCTTTTCATCGCATAACTACTGCTGAATCTTTTGCAATCTGTTCAATTAATAATGGAGACGTCAAAGAAGAATGCTGTTGGTGGAAAGCGGTGGATTGCAGCTGCCTTTAGCAACTGAAACACAGCCGGTATTTCTTTGCTTGTTGTGAAGCTTTAACACAGAGCGGTCAAGCGAACATGTTTCTCTACGTCCACCAGCAAGTTTTTGGATGGGAAAAAATTGTGATATTAAGTCGGCTCTTACCGGAGACTTGAGCGGATTATGAGACCTCCTCTTGCAGTTATCAAAAAGGCAGCTGTGATCTTGGCTCCTCCGTTGGCTTCTCTCAGAGACACTGGTGGTCACCGCAGCCCTCTGACTTTCAGGTATAATAATAATAATAATAATGGATTAGATTTATATCGCGCTTTTCTATTGTTATATACTCAAAGCCCTCACAGAGATTTGGGAACCCATCATTCATTCACACCTGGTGGTGGTAAGCTACATCAGTAGCCACAGCTGACCTGGGGTAGACTGACGGAAGCGTGGCTGCCAGTTTGCGTCTACGGCCCCTCCGACCACCACCAATCATTCATTCATCATTCATTCACCGGTGTGAGCGGCACCGGGGGCAAAGGGTGAAGTGTCCTGCCCAAAGACACAACGGCAGCGACTTTGATGTCCATAGGTGGGAAGCGAACCTGCAACCCTCAGGTTTCTGGCACGGCCGCTCTACCCACTTCGCCATACCGCCCCAGGTATGACTTTATAATCTCACTAAAACACTATTAAAGCAATAAGTAAATAAGGGATTTTCCATAATTATCCTAGTAAATGTGTCTAATAACATATGAATCGCTCCCACTGCCGTCGCCTGGAGCCGTCGCCTTTTCTTATTTAAAAAAAATTTTTTTTTTAGTGCTTCACTTCACTTTCCTCATCCACAAATCTTTCATCCTGGCTCAAATTAATGGGGAAATCGACGCTTTCTCGGTCCGAATAGCTCTTACTGCTGGTGGCTATTATTATAAACAATGTTCAGATGTGAGGAGCCATACAACCCGTGATGTCACGCCCCCATCGTCTGCTACTTCCGGTACAGGAAAGGCTTTTTTATTAGCCACCAAAAGCTGCAAACTTTATCGTGGATGTCCATCCATCCATCCATCCATCATCTTCCGCTTATCCGAGGTCGGGTTGCGGGGGCAACAACCTAAGCAGGGAAGCCCAGACTTCCCTCTCTCCAGCCACTTCGTCTAGCTCTTCCCGGGGGATCCCGAGGCGTTCCCAGGCCAGCCGGGAGACATAGTCTTCCCAACGTGTCCTGGGTCTTCCCCGTGGCCTCCTACCGGTTGGACGTGCCCTAAACACCTCCCTAGGGAGGCGTTCGGGTGGCATCCTGACCAGATGCCCGAACCACCTCATCTGGCTCCTCTCCATGTGGAGGAGCAGCGGCTTTACTTTGAGTTCCTCCCGGATGGCAGAGCTTCTCACCCTATCTCTAAGGGAGAGACCCAAACTCATTTGGGCCGCTTGTACCCGTGATCTTATCATTTCGGTCATGACCCAAAGCTCATGACCATAGGTGAGGATGGGAACGTAGATCGACCGGTAAATTGAGAGCTTTGCCTTCCGGCTCAGCTCCTTCTTCACCACAAGGGATCGGTACAACGTCCGCATTACTGAAGACGCCGCACCGATCCGCCTGTCGATCTCACGATCCACTCTTCCCCCACTCGTGAACAAGACTCCTAGGTACTTGAACTCCTCCACTTGGGGCAGGGTCTCCTCCCCAACCCGGAGATGGCACTCCACCCTTTTCCCTTTCCTCTACTAAATCCTTTCAGCAAAAATATGACAATATCGCGAAATGATCAAGTATGACAC